>NW_015386488.1:884668-889546 GCF_001527695.2 Protobothrops mucrosquamatus
TCGCAGTTACTACTATTGAGCAAGGTACCCCCTATACTATACCTGTACATTTGGTTTTTCTTGCCTAAATGTAGAACCTTACTTTTTTCACCATTGAATTTCATTTTGTTAGATAGCGCCCAGTGTTCAAGTCTGTCCAGATCCTCCTGTATCCTAAGCCTGTCTTCTGGAGTGTTGGCTATTCCTGCCAGCTTAGTGTTGTCTGCAAATTTGATGAGTTCCCCATCTATCCCCTCGTCCAGATCGTTGATGAAGATGTTGAAGAGCACTGGGCCCAGAACAGAGCCCTGGGGCACCCCACTACACACTTCCCTCCATGTAGATGCAGTTCCATTGAGGACCACACGCTGAGTACGGCCGGTCAGCCAGCTACAGATCCATCTGGTGGTGATGCTGTCTAACCCACATTTTTCTATCTTATCAAGTAGTAGGTTGTGATCTACTTTGTCATATGCCTTACTAAAGTCCAAGTAAATTATATCCACAGCATTCCTCTGGTCCACTAATTTTGTCACCTGGTCAAAGAATGCAATAAGATTTGTCTGGCATGATCTGTTTTTGACAAACCCGTGTTGGCTTTTAGTAATGACTTTGTTTGCCTGTAGGTGTTCGCTGATTCGTTGTTTGATTATCTTTTCCAGAATCTTCCCAGGTATTTAGGTCAGGCTGATAGGTCTGTAATTTCCTGGGTCCTTTTTTTCCCCTTTTTTGAAGATGGGAACTACATCAGCTCTTTTCCAGTCCTCTGGTAGTTCCCCAGTGCTCCAAAATCTTTGAAAAATATAGTTCAGTGGTTCTGAGATCACATCCGCCAGCTCCTTAAGAACCCTGGGGTGTAATCCATCTGGTCCTGGTGATTTGAACTCATCTAGGCTGGACAGGTGTTCACTTACCATTTTCTTGCCTAACTTAACTTGTATCTCTATTTTGTTTTTTATGGCACTATTTTTGATAGGTTGGTCTGTTTTTTCCCTTTGTGTAAAGACAGATGCAAAAAATGAGTTAAATAGTTCTGCTTTTTCCCTGTTGCTTGTCACCTTCTTGCCACTTTCACCCACTAATGGACCAATTGTTTCCTTCACTTTTTTCTTGTTTTTTACATGTTGAAAGAAGCTTCAATACCGGGCCGCAGCATGCCAGCAACCGGTCCACACAAACAAGCAAAGCCCCATCCCTGGGATGCAGGCAGCACACAAAACCACGCCCCCTCCGATCCGTGGAAAAACCTCTCTCCACAGAACCGGTCCCTGGTGCCCAAAAGCTTGGGGACCTCTGCTTTAGGGGATGGTGTCGTATCTCATGGGCTTGAAGGCAGTTCCAAAAACTAGGATTAGAGAGATAGTATAGAATGGTTCCACCAAGATCTCAGTGCTAGATTCCGCCACCAGATTTGCAAACCTCTGTACCAAGTTCCTGTTCTTTGCCTCATCTTGAAGATGACTTGAGCATCACGGTATGCATGCGTTATCCAGACAAATAACCAGATTTAATCAATGATTTAATCAATCATCTCCTTTTATAGCAATTAAAGCCCAACACAGAGACCATCTAAGGTGACATCCATGGGAGAGCAAGAAACTGAAAAGATCAAAAGAGGCAGAGGAAAAATGCAGAGATTTTTATGGGAATTTTTTAAAAGATAACTGGATGACAAGGACTAAACAAGGAGGCTACAGAAGTGTGAATGGAATCAAAAATAAAAGTCATGAAATGATTTAGGAGGAAACTGAAAGGAGAGAATGCTGAAAGGAAAGTGGACAATGATAAGTCAAATTGAGATGAATACATTTTTATTTTTTAATATTTTTTTTAAGCAGGGCTTCCTGTCTCTCTGAAATATTACTTCTCCTCCATTGGGTTCTAGACTGCACCATCTCTTTCTAGCTCTGTAATCATAAATTAAATCTGGATGTTCAGCTAAAGTGAACGCTGGTGACGCAGTGCTTAAATGTAGTATTACAGGCTAACTCTGTCCACAGCCTAGAGTTTGATAATAATGGAACTCAAGGTTGACTCAGCTTTCCATCCTTCCGAGATCGGTAAAATGAGGGTCCAGATTGTCAGGGGCAATATGCTGATTCTGTAAACCAGTTAGAGAGGGCTATAAAGCACTATGAAGCGGTATATAAGTCTAAGTGTTATTGCTATTGCTAAAGTCCTGATCCTTTGCCATGTGATTGGTGGATCTTAGCAGGCCGGTCTGCAAGAACCTATGTAAAACAAGAGGAAGTAGCAAGTCTGAGGATATTTAAAAAGCAGTGGTGGACGGGAATCTTAAACATTCCTTTGTACCAAAAGCCGTTCCATGCCCACCTCCACACAGTCACAGACACACCAACTGCATCTCATGTGGACTTCCAAACAACATACAATCCAAAAAGGTATTCTGACCTCTAAAATTAAAGGCCCGCATCTCCAAGAACCATCTGGCAGAGGTAATTCCAGTCTTCAAGAGGCTGCTGCTTGTTGCTTCCTAACTAGTTAAGAACACTTAATCCTCTTGAGAAGGCTCCAAGGATTTTAAAAGAGGGAGGGAGCAGGAAAAGACACCAACTACCGACAGATGGCCTTGGAAAGCTATGAATAAAGCAGGGCTGCTAACAGATTTAAGATGATCAAAGAAATTGAGGACAAGAGAGAACTGAACTGCTAAAGGAAGAAAACGAAGCCAACTCAATGAAACCATGCTGAGTTTGACATCACCTTTCAAATCCCCGGTTCCAGTATTAAATGCTTTCTATACACAGCATAATACGCAAAGTTTTTTTTTAATCAGAATAAGGAGGGTTAGTTTAGCAAATTCACAGCAAGATATGCCAGGCTTCCTTAAGCTGCTGTCCTCTAGCTGTATTCGCAGTGTAATTCCCAAACTTTTTAACTAACTCCCAGGGAAGACAGCATTGCAACACTGTAAATGACAAATGTAATTTTAATGTAACGTTTGTTCATTTAGAGCAGCCAACACAGCATTTCTTCCTGCAATTTTTTTTCTCCAACCACAAAAAAAACTTCTAATGCAGATTGGGCTCACAGCTTGCAATTGACTGACATAGCCCAGCAGTAGGGTGCAGGTTAGCAAGGTAGGAACCAGCAGAAACCTATCCAAAAGATGCTTTTTCGCGTGGCAACTGGACTTTTTTGTTTTTCTTTGAAGACATTTTGCTTCTCATCCAAGAAGCTTCTTCAGCTTCATTCTGAAGAAGCTTCTTGGATGAGAAGTGAAACATCTTCAAAGAAAAACAAAAAAAGTCCAGTTGCCTCGTGAAAAAGCATCTTTGGGACAACAGTGACCTGGATGACTGAGAATCTTCATAGACATTCAGCAGAAACCTACTTGCTAATCTGCACCCTACTGCTGGGCTATATGAAACAGAACCATTACAGAAATGTGGAACTGAAATCTCAGAAATAAAATAAAAATTGAGATAAAAATATCCTAAAGTCCATTGATTCATAGAGGCAGGAGGAAGAGGGCTGTGATTTGAACTCCGGGGCTCATATGTATATGTGTATAGATAAAGATATTCTGAGTCTTTTTAGAAAAAGAGCTGTATTTCTGCTGCAACTTTCAAAAAGAGGGGGATTAAATCTGAATTGATCAACAACAGCCAGGTGAAGTCAATATCTCCTGCATTAAATTGAATTTAATTGGGATCAGCTTTGTGTGCCAATTTTAGATGAAAAATTGGGAATATGTATAGCATATGTGCATGTGAAAACACAAACAATCTTTCTTCCAAGCAATTTCCATATTTGGCATTCCTGACATTTAAGAGATTTATGGAGCTTTCATTGAAATGATAGTGCCAGCTAGAAATCACAGGAGGGAAAAACATGCTCCCTGCCCAGAACTACATTCAATTGGAGGTTGCATGTTGACAGTGAGGAGGGTCAAAACATTGGAGGGAAAGACTACCCTTTTCATCTCTTTGCCCCTTCCTTCCTTCCTTCCTTCCTTCCCTCCCTCCCTCCCTCCCTCCCTCCCTCCCTCCCTCCCTCCTTCTTTCCTTCCTGCCTTCCTCATGCCAGATCAGAGTTCTCTGACTAGTTATACCTGAAAAGGAGCTTTGAAAATCAAACTGTATATTAACCCCTCCTGATCTAAATGGACAAAACAAAATTCTATTACCTGGTTTACAATTATGAATGGTGAAATGGGCCAGTGACCTCCACCTCGTTCCATCTATAATTGTTCCACCACTTACTTGTCAATACTATAATTGTTCAGTCTAATGAGCTCTTCTAAGCAAGACATTCAGGAACACACCAGAGCAAATAAGACTTTATTCTCCTAACAAGAAATAATACCAGAACAAACAGGAAACTTTCTGGAGCATCTTCTGCCTGAAAGACCCAGTGAGCAGAGCCCATTGAGAGCATAACAATACATCACTGTCTAAGATGCTAAAAGCTACTGTTCTGATCACATTGGACAAAGGTTTCTGATTCTACCTCTAGGTATTCTTTAAGGCAGTGGTTCTCAACCTTCCTAATGCCGTGACCCTTTAATACAGTTCCTCATGTTGTGGTGACCCCCAACCATAAAATTATTTTCGTTGCTACTTCATAACTGTAATTTTGCTACTGTTATGAATCGTAATGTAAATATCTGATATGCAGGGTATATTTTCATTGTTACAAATTGAACATAATTAAAGCATAATGATTAATCACAAAAACAATATAGCAATGCTCGCTGGAGAAGCTTACTCTTCCTTGCTCAAAAATGTTGGGAGGAAGGGGAAGGAAGGAAGGAAGATTGAAGGGGAAAGGAAGGAGATGGAGAAGGAAGGACATTGAAGGGGAAAGGAAGGAAGGAAGGAAGGAAGGAAGGAAGGAAGGAAGGAAGGAAGGAAGGAAGGAAGGAAGGAGGGAAGG
>NW_015386488.1:889816-911863 GCF_001527695.2 Protobothrops mucrosquamatus
CCGCGCAGCCCTTCACCACCATGACCCTTCCCTGACTCGTCGCATGCGAGAGGGGCGCGGTCGGAGTGCCAGCTCCCACTCGGAAGGCACCACTTCTCCCCTCCCAGCCCGGCCAGCTGGCCTCTGACACACATGCGGGCATCGCCGCTGCCTGGCCGCTTCCGAGGCCCGGAGCCCGGTGAGCTGGGAAGGAGCCGCTCCTGCCCGCCAGTCCCAGGGCCGCGCTGGGTGCTAGAGGGCCGAGGCGGCGAAAGAGGCGGGCTGGGTGGCGCGGTGGAGGCTCTGGCACGGCAGGGAGGGCGGCCAGGGGTGGAGCACGAAGGGCAACCAGGAGGCGTGGGGACTGACTCGGCGCCGCAGCTCAGCTCAGCCAGCAGCAGCAGGGTGGTGGTGGCAAGTCATGAAAGGGGGCGTTGTCTTACCTGAACACCTTTTCTCAGCATGATGATGTAGAATCCACCGGTGGGTAATCTCAGCCTTCCTGCTCAGATGAGACTAAGTCAGAACTTTAGCCACGCCTCCCTCTGGGTGTGTCTTCCCAGTTATTGACGAGGCGAAGTATCCATGACGAAGTTTGGCGCAATGGCTCCAAGAAACATGACACCTGCCTAGACTGTCTTAAAGGGAGGGTGTGGATTCTACATCATCATGCTGAGAAAAGGCGTTCAGGTAAGACAACGCCCCTTCTCCAGCATGATGAATGTAGAATCCACTGGTGGGACATACCAAAGCCGCTCATGTCCCTACGGGGGGGAAAAGTCTAGGCTTGTGTCCCCTGAGAAGAAACTACTTGTTGTAGAACCCGCCTACCAAACGTGGCGTCCGCCGCTGCAAACCTATCAATCTTGTAATGCCGGACAAATGAGGAAGGGGAGGACCACGTTGCTGCCCTACAAATCTCCTCGACCGAAGCCTGGGTGGACCAGGCCGCTGATGCAGCTGCGCTGCGCGTCGAGTGAGCCATGATGTGTGCAGGAACTGGAAGAGACTGAGAAAGATAGGCCCGAGCAATGCATGCTCTGATCCACCTACCAATGGTCGAAAATAAAACCTTCTGACCCATGGCGGAGGGCTGAAAGGACACGAACAAAGCCTCCGACTTTCGAAAAGCCGAGGTTCGCTTGACATAATGGCGCAAAGCCCTGCGCACATCCAATTTATGTCACTGTCTTTCTAGATGATGTGTTGGATTAGGACAAAAATTTGGAAGAACTAGATCCTGGGATCTGTGAAACCAGGTATTGACCTTTGGAATGAAGGAGGGGTCCAATCTGAGGACCACCCTATCCTCAAAAAAGGTGCACAAATCCCTCCTGACCAAGAGGGCGGCCAATTCCGAAATTCACCAAGCCGATGTGATAGCTACTAAGAATACCACTTTCAAGGACAGAAAATGAAGAGAACAAGACCTGAGAGGTTCGAACGGAGGAGAGGTTAAAGCCTTTAATATCCTAGGCAGGTCCCAAGATGGATAATGATGAACCACAGGCGGTCTAGCATTAACCGCCCCCTTCAGAAAAGCACTAACTGCCGGATGTTGCGATAAAGGAACCAAGTTGTCACAGGTAAGGACCATTGACAAGGCCGCGACCTGCCTGCGGATGGTACTAGGTGATAAACCCTTATTCATACCTTCCAGCAGATATTCCAATGTGTTAGGAATGGTGACCGATAGCGGCCTGAGCTGTTGCCTAGTGCACCATGTGCAGAAGTTCCTCCATGTGGCGTCATAAATCCTATTAGTCGAAGGGCGCCTTGAGGCTTGAATCAAAAAGATCACCCCGGATGAATAGGATTGCCTAACTAAACTTTCCCGCTCAAGTGCCAGGCGGCCAACTGGAGCCACTGTGGATCTGGATGTTGAAGATTCCCCTGGCTGAGAGCCACTTGGCCCGAGGGAATCCTCCACGGTGGCGAGAGCGACAGATCCACAAGGTTGGCAAACCACGGACGCCTTGGCCAATGTGGAGCAATTAAGATTATCTCCGCCCTTTCCTGAATCAGTTTGCGGATGGTTGCCTATAACAACGGAAGGGGAGGAAAGGCATAAAGCAGGACCCCCAGCCACTGGCACCGGAGGGTGTCCGTTCCCTCCGCTCCCCATGTTGGGAACCTGGTGAAGAACCTGGGGAGTTGGGCATTCACCAGGGAGGCAAAGAGATCCAGATGTGGATGACCAAACCTGATCGATATTTCCCTGAACAGTGCCGGGTCCAGATGCCATTCCGAGTGGTCTACTGTGACCCTGCTCAGGGAGTCTGCCTGTCGATTTGCCTCCCCCGATATGTGTTCTGCTCTGATAGAACCCAAAGTGGACTCTGCCCACAGACCTAGATCCAAAGCCTCCTGCATGAGTGACCAGGACCGGGTCCCTCCTTGTTTGTTGATGTGAGCCTTGGCTGCCACGTTGTCTGTGAGAATCAGGACATGCTGTCCCGTCACTAGGAAGGAAAACTGCCGGATCGCTAAGTGTATGGCTCTGAGTTCGAGCCAATTTATGTTGTGAGCTAGGTCCGACCGGGACCACTGTCCCTGATCCAGGTGAGTCTGAAGATGGGCGCCCCAACCAAACAGACTGGTGTCTGTAGTCAAGGTGAGCCTGAGGGGCTCCTTGAAAATGGTTCCCTTGTTCATTGCAGATGAAGCCCACCATAGAAGGGATAACAGAGTGTGGTGAGGAACCCTGACCCTTCGGGTGGAGGAACTGAGGTTCCATTTCTGGAAGGGAAGGAGGAACCACTGAAGGCTTCTGGAGTGAAGCCTAGCCCACAGAACGATCCCCATGCAAGAAACCATCTTTCCCAAGAGTTGAATTGAGTAATCCACGCACAAACGCAAAGTGCCATCCTTTTTCTCTCTAAAGAGGACCGGGGCAGCTACCTTAGGTTTGGCAGGTTCGATAAACCCCCTTTCTAGGTTTTTATTTATGAATCTTTCCATTTCCTCCTTCTCCTTTGGGCTTATAGAGTATAGTCTGGGCTTCGGGAGTTTTGACCCAGGCTTGAATTCTATGGCACAATCCGTGGGTTATTGAGGGGGAAGCTCATCCGCCTTCTCCTCACTGAAAACCTCAGCAAGGTCTTGGTATTCCTCTGGTATTTCGGGTAGCCCCTTTTCCTCTCCCACTGATGCTTTCTCCGTTCCTGGGTTTGGTAGGGCTCCTTGGGGTTTTAAGTTCACACGATCCCCTTTCGGGAAATTGAGTTCTGTGGTCCTCCAATTTACCCAGGGGTTCCATTTCTTTAACCATTCTAGCCCTAGGATCACTGGGCATTCCATGCCTGGGGTCACCACAAATGTTATGTCTTCCTCATGGTTCCCCAGGGATAGGTGGACTGGTAAAGTGGCTAGGGTAGCTGGCACACACACACACCCCGCTATGGACCCATTTAACTGGCCAAATGAGCTTGGTTGTTTCAGTCTCCTCACCGGAATGCCCAAGTTCCCCACTAGCATTGGGCTAATGAGGCAGCGGGTGCAGCCAGAGTCTATTAAGGCTTTCACTTTGACAGCTTCGGGCATGGAGGGAGCTAATATAGTCACTGTCTTGAGGATGGGTGCGATGGGTCCACTTACCATGGGTTCACCCTCCGAGCTGTTGACCGAGGTGTCCACTGGCCCTGTGGTGTAGGCCAGAGTTCCCTCCCCACGCTTGGCAGGGGTTGGGGACTCCACAGCCGCTATTGCCCTCATGGAGGGTTCTTTCGGCTTGGCTGGGGACTTCCCTGATTTCCTGGCTGGTAATCAGTCTGGGTTGCACTGAGGGGCTTTCAAGCAGCATTCTACAGTGTGATGCCCTTCTCTCCCACATTTGAAACAGCCTGTTGACGTCTTGGCCATAGCCGGTGGTTTCGCTGGCTCGCGCATCGGCTCAGGAGGCGAGTGGCCCCATGGTTTTCCTCAGTGGTGCCTCTTCAGTAGGTCGATCTCTGCTTCCTCTGCCAGGATGTACCATTCATCAAGTTGGCATGGGTCCCCTTGAGGCAGGTAAGCATCATACAGGTCGTAGTTTAGACCATCCTTGAAATGGCTAAGGAGGATGTCTTCTGGCCAGTTCAGCTTGTTGGCAATGGCCTGGAATTCTTGTGTATATTCGGCTATCGGGTGTCTGCCCTGCCTCACCATTTTGATTCCCTCGCGGGCCTTGCAATCAGCCAGGGGGTTCTCGAATCGCCTTCTCAGAGAGGACATGAAGTGGTTGAAGTCGTTGAGCTCTGGGGTGTTGGAATCATGCAGGTTCACCATCCAATCTGCGGCTGCCCTGTCCAGAGCGGATTCATGATACGGATACGGGCTTTGTCGCTGGGGATGTCCCGTCCATATTCTTCCAGGTAGCTGAGGACTTGGGTTAGGAAGAACCCCAAGCGTGGTGGCTCCCCCCTGAATTTCACATCCTGAATTTCACATCTTTGGATGGATCAGTGCCTTTGCCGCCGCCGATATTGTCTCCCATCCTGATCATCATCTGCGGGTCGGCGGGGAGTGGGGGCTGCTGAAGTTGTAGCTGCTGTTTCAGCGGACGTCCCCGGGACTACAGGTTCCAATTCCCCCTCAGTGTCTCTCCAGCTGCAACTCCAGGTGCTGGTGCGGCCGCAGGGCTCAGGTTTCTCCTCCCCTAGAGAGCCGAGGGTTCTTTTCATCAGGTTAATAGCTTTCTCTAGGATCCAGTTCGAGTGCTGTGCACAACTTCCTTCCTCTTTGCTAATGTGCAGGGATTTCTCCATCTCTTGTTTCCATTTGGGTTGGTGGCTGCCCCGTCTAAGGGTCACCTTTCTCAATCTCTTTTCCCACTAGTCTTTCTTGCCAACGCCCATTGACCACCGAGGTTTGTGGTTGCACGTTTCCACCACTTCTTCTCCTGAGGAGTATGATGTCTCAGATCCCGATAGCTGGTGGGATCCTGGTCGGGGGGAAGGCTCCCTTTCCATGGGGTTTTCTTCCTTCCCTGCCTCGTCGTCCGACATTGTATTTTTTGCCAAGTCCCCCGGTAAGGGTCTTCCTTCCAGGTTGATTATTACTGCAGATCCTGTCTAATGTAAGGACCCACATCTTAAGAAAGCAGAACTCTTGGAAACAATTTCTTCCAACAGGAACTTTTATTAAGAGTAGTTGATAGCAGGCATAATAGACAGGATCTGAGGGATTCTTTACAGATAGATACTTTAAAGTGTCCCTAAGCAAGCCCCATTCCACAGTTCATCTGGACAGTTCAGACCGGCCAATCCCCAGGTGTTAAGTCCATTGTGGGAAAGGGAAGATAACATTGGTCCAGCTATGTTTGTAACATGATGTTCCACAGCTCTTCACACCTCCTTTTGAGGCCAGAGAAATAAGCCAGATTCCGGATGTTTGTATTTCTCTCCCCCCCCCTTTTCCTAGCTGCCAGGTTAGGGAGAAGAAAGTTCAGAGAGATGCATAGTGCAGGAGGCAATTTGTTACATTGTAAATGGGCAGCAGACCCAGAGGCAATAAACAAAAGATTATATTGTAGCGAATTGAGGAAGTTAAAGCCATAAGCCTGCAGGCATATCCCCCCTCCCCCTTGGCAGTATCGCAGAATCCAGGGGAAGATGAGATCAGAGGAGATAGATAGAAATGAAATATAAATGGGTTCTGACAATGAGCCAGCTTTCCCAATATGGTACCCTCCTTTGTGGTCTTCTCCTCTTTTTCTGGAGAGGCAATTCCTATATGCAACCCCGAATACACTCTTCAACAGCTTATAAAAGCTGATTCCTCCAACTGCTACTTTGCTACATTCAGACTTGTGCGTGAAGCAAGCAATAACCTCCGCAACTGACATAGACCATAATGTAGAATAATCGGGTTGGAAGGGACCTTGGAGGTCTTGTAGTCCAATCCCCTGCTCAAGCAGGAGACCCTATATCATTCTGAACAAAGGCTGCCCAGTCTCTTCTTGAAAACCTCCAGTGATGGAGCACCCATAATTTCCAGACAAACTGTAAGCTGCTCCATTGATTAATTGTTCTCACTGTCAGGAAATTTCTCCTTTGTTCTAGGTCGGACCTCTCTTTAATTATCTTTCTTCTGTTACATCTTTTCCTGTCCTCTGATACTTAGGAGAATAGGTCGACCCCCTCTTTATGATAGCCCCTCAAGAACTGGAAGACTGCTGTCATAGCATCCCTAGTCCTTCTCTTCGTTAGACTGTACATACTTTAGTTTCCTCAATCATTCATTATATAACTTAGTCTCCAGACCCCTTATCATCTTTGTTGTTCTTCTCTGCATTCCTTCTAAGGTCTCAATATCTTTTTTATATCATGGCGACCAAAACTGGATGCAGTATTCCAAGTGTGGTGACTCCTCTCATTTGACAGCATGGACGTGCAGTACCAAAACCAACTTTCCTACATCCAGCTGCACAGTGATTCAGTAATTCTCCTATTCCAGTAATTCTCCTATTCAAAGTGAAACAGATCTTTGAGAAGACAAAAGCTGAAGGTGAGAAAATTGGGTGAGGAAAAAAATTGGGTGATAGATATCCAAATTGTATCCATATAGATGGTGGGATAGCCAGATTTACAGATCCTAAAAATCTGGGGCAAGAAGGAATCCAGTAGAAAAGTGATTGAAGGATCTGGAAATATTTAAGCATTCAGAGAAAAATACTGGGGGATCACATTCTTGAACTACCTGAAAAATTGCCATATTCAACTTCCACCGATTCCTCCCAAACCGATTGTCTGAACAGTTGCACAGAAATGACAACCACCAAGTCAATACAGATAACCTTGCATGATTCTGATTAAATTTTCATTTGCGGCCTTTCACAAAAGCTCAACAAACCATCCTGTGTCAATAGAAATGGGCTTTAATCTTCTCTTGAAGTGTTTCAGAGGCATCCTTTGAAGAGTGAAATCAGGCATCAGTGCAGCTCCTGACACGCCTTGCTCACAAATCCAAATTTTGCAGCCAAGGCGATTTCAGCTTACATATATTCATCCTGGGCTGTCTCTCCTCTAAATGCAGGGAGGAAATTCTGATGGGGTATTCTGCAGCTTTCTAAACTTGCTAAAAGCATTTAGTGGGGAAAGTCCTCTTGTAATCCTTCTCCTGACAAAGTATTTTTCCTGAAAAGGCAGAGCTTTTTATGTACAATAGGTGTTACTCAAATATGCAATCATTCACCAGCATCCCTTGTGCTCTGGCTAAACCTAGAGCCAAATTCTTTGAAGAGAGCTATTGTTTCATCCTTATATGGTTTGGCATTTACACAAGACGTGGCTTAGAAATATCAAATTAACACAGAGCACTAAATGTAGTATAAAACCTCCCCAGAAATTGAGAAGGGAAAAAATATTGAATGTGGAGAATTAGGTGGTGGCAAGCAAGTGAGTGAAGGTGCGAGCAGTAGCTCCTTGCTGGAGAAGGACTTTAAAAAGGCCATCAGAAACGTTGTTCTAAGAAAACACATCTGTGCTTTAAGCTCCAACATTGCTAAAATTATCGAAACTTACCTCTCGGTAAACATACTGAAGTTGGATACAGCAGTGTCCTAATGCAGGGAACCCCAACCCCCAGTCCGTGGACCAGTACCGGGCCTAAGCATGCCAGCATCCGGTCCGCACAAGCAAGCAAAGCCCCGTCCACGAGATGCAGGCAGCACACAAAACCACGCCCCCTCCAGTCCACGGAAAAACCTCTCTCCACGGAACTGGTCCCTGGTGCCCCAAAGGTTGGGGACCTCTGTCCTAATGAGTCACAATGACATCAAAATAATGACAGCCACATGCTGTCATTATACAAATGACACAATTACAGGTGATCCTCAACTTGCAACCAGTTGCGATTGGAATTTCTGTCACTAAGCAATGTGGCCATTAAGTGAGACACACCCATTTTATTTATTTCTTGGTTTATGAAATTTATTTGCTGCCTGCCTTGTATCCAATGACTCTGGGTGGCGTACAGCATATTATTACCTTTCTTGTTGCTGTCATTAAGCAAATCCAGCTTCCCACGTTGATTACTTATCAGAAGCCCCCAGAAAGCTTGTGAGTAGCAGTCACATGACTCTGGGACACTATAACCTCATAGTCCTGGCTGCCAAGTGTCAAATTATGATCATGTGTCTGTGGGGATGCTGCAACAGTCATTCGTCCAAGGCATGATTGTAAGTCACTTTTTTCAGCGTCAACATAACAGTTGTTAAACGAATGGCTGAAAGTCAAGGACTACCAGTACCGATGTTGTCACATCTCACCCAGGTATATAAACCATGGTTTTCCCATCATGAGTCTTGTATTGGTTGTTCATAAGTTCCCACAGCTAGAAAAGCAAATAGGTTATGAATCAAGATGCAATTAATGGACCAGAACAAACATGGACTTGTAAACTGGACACATATTATTATGGAAGTCTATATTTACATAGCATTTCATCTTTTTATTTTCGGGGCCATTGCATTTGTTCTGATCTCTGCCAAGAAGATGGCAATTGCAACAAAGAATAAACAATAATAAAGATACCACCAAATCAACAACTTGTCATACTTTTGGATGTTTGAACCTCTCTATAAATTTGTTGAAGCACTCGCCACCACTCTCTTCCCCAAAGACTCTTCCCTCTTTGTCTCCTCCCCCCCTTCAAGTATGATAAATATAATCAAAGCTAACAGCAGTAAGCAGAATTTATAATATTTCACACTAATTCCAGTGAATGCAAGCAAAGCCCAATTGCCCAAAACACAGATCCACATGGGATCAATTAGAAATGAATAAAATTCAGCCAGGTCCCAATTCATCCTGAACTTGGGTTTATAAAGAGAAACCAACATGTATTTATAGAACCTGATGGGTTCTTTGTCACCTAAAAATGAAAACTAAATGCCGTTAACTTCCCAACCATTGCAAAACAGGTGTTGCATGTGCAGTGCCCAGAGATTTGAAGAAAACAGAGCCAAGACATGCCTCATATTTCTTTCTCCTCCTATTTTTCCCACAACAACCCTGTGAAGTGAACTGGGCTGAGATAATGTGAGTGGTCCAAAGTAACCCAGCCAACTTTCATGCCTAAAGCTGGACTTGAGCTCACAGTCTCTTAGTGATTGGCCCGAAGTCACCCAGCTGGCTTTCATACCTAAGGGGGGACTGGAACTCACAGTCTCCTGGTGATTGGCCCAAAGTCACCCAGCCGGCTTTCATGCCTAAGGTGGGACTAGAACTCAGTCTCCTGGTGATTGGCCCAAAGTCACCCAGCCGGCTTTTATATCTAAGGTGGGACTAGAACTCACAGTCTCCTGGTGATTGGCCCAAAGTCACCCAGCCAGCTTTCATATCTAAGGTGGAACTAGAACTCAATTTTCTGGTTTCTAGCCTGGTGCCTTAACACTAGATCAAACTGGCGAACAGTTTTAGAGACATGCTCTAATTCTTTGACCAAGAAAACTTCTTTTTCTTGCCCATGATTGGACAGCCTTGTCCATCTAACAGGAAATCTTAAGTTGCTCACCAGTAGCTTGTTATCTCCAGCCCAACGCTGCTAACATCTGATGTTCTTGCTTTGACAACAGATGAAAATGCAGCCATTTTCTCTATGCTTTTAGAATTAGTTGTTGCTGGGAGGGGGGATAGGGATGAGAGTCCAGCTAGTCATAACAATAATAACTCAGCCGTGGGAACCCAAGGACGTTGGGCCCAGAGCTGATAGCATTTTGGCCGGCTGGAGAGCTGGGGAGGAAGCCCGTGCTTCAAGCTAATTGGGGAATGCGATTTATGACTGTTTATTGGAGGTGGGAATTGTACTTTGTTACTTTGCATCCAGGGGAGGGGAATTTAGTTTTTGAGTTCAACTATGTAGTGCCAATACTTTGTTTCCCCAATAAAAGATTCTTTAAGGTAAACAATGCCTCAAAGTTCTTTTGAAGGGTTTCATCTGTCGGAACCATGACATAGGCATTATATACTTGATTTCTTTTTTTAGGTAGAAGAATCAACATTTTGATTCTTTCACCAGAAGAAAATATATTCCTTTCACATGTTGAAATAAAGCAAACTTTTCTTCAGGCTTTTATGGCTTCCTTCTTTTGGAACATTAGCATTTCTTTTGTGCTTCATCAATTGTCTGTGCTATGATCTATATCAGATCTGCACTTGGTTATTGATTCTGCTTGGACTTGTTATTTATTATTATACTTCTCCATTGTTACACTGAGCCCATCTATTTTTGTGGCTTCTCCTGCTTTTATGCCTCCTATTTTTGAAAGTAACCTATCTTTCGAAAAAGTGATTGTGTTAGAGTTCTTCCATATTTGCTAGGGGGGAAATATAATTCCATTCTTACTCAGCTGCTCCCATAAAGAATATAAAAATACTGCAATTAAACCAAAATCAAAGGGGAGTTTCTTTTGGCCAAATGGAATGTGAGTTTCCACATAACTTTGTGTACATGAAAAGGATTTTGCCCAACACTTGTACTTGCTTAGCTTAGTTTTTTAGTGACTTGGCACATTCTGTGAACCCAGTAAACCTTAATTCAGTCATCAAGTTGTGGTACTTATCACTGGTCCTCAAAATTCTAGCTATTGCAGGGCCCCTGTTAAGCAGCACAGTCATATGACATTGTCTTTACAACTGTGTTGCTTAGCAACAGAAATTGCAGTCCCAGATTCCATTTGTTAACTGAGGAGTACATATAAACTATAAATTAACCAAACAATTTAGTTTCACACGACATGTCAGCCCTGCAAGAAAGTTAATACCAACCAGGGTGCAAATGTTGCTCCTGAATCTTTAACTACCTCGTGAAGTACATTGACGTAAGCCCTCACACCTTCAAAGAATCATTTGGTTCCTTACAGTCAAAAAAAAATAGAGGTCTATTATTGATTGCTTATTCCTGAAAGTACCTGACTTGAATTCTTACACACCAGCCTTCCCAATAGGTTGTATTGTACTTGCAGCCTACTCTCATGTGTTAAGTTAAATAAAGCCTTGCAAACTCTGCTTTAAAAGTGTCTTTAATTTCAGCCTCTTCTTCTCTTTCTTTGACCATCTTAAAGCTCTTGTAACCTGAAAGCCGTCCATACAATTTTCGCACCACAAGTTGACCTAATAAAGCTATCCTTCAATGCAAGTACTGAGATTTTTTTTCTTCCAACCAAGGTGGATCCGTATGGTTTCTACCTCATTAGTAAGATACTGCACTGACCCTGAATAAAGTCTTCTTCCCTGAAATATTCCATGCCTTTTTTTCCCTTGGGTTCAAAGAAGGTTTATATCTGGAGGGCATTCCACTTCAGTCAGCTTCTGCAAAGACATCAATATACATTTGCTTCTCTGCTCAGAGTGACAGAATTGTCTCCTCAAATGCTGACCTCAGTTCTGCTATCCTTGGACCGCCAATCCGCCTGATTTGAAGGACAGAAGAAGGCTTCTATGCACTACAAAGCTCAGGGTCAAAACCATGGGGTGCGCAAGCCAAGGAGGAATTCATTACCTCTATAGCACAACTGTTAAATGAGAACAAGATGCCAAGTAAGATGGCTTTGTCATAGCCTCAGGCAGCCAAGTTAGCAGCTGGCAATAATCAATTTCCAGCTTATTTAACCTCACAATGATGCAATGCCTACCAGATTGCCCGGGAGGAAAATGAAGGGAGGGAGAGAGAAGAAAAGAATGGACCAAGTCCCCTTATAACATACCTGCACTCTGCTGCCAATCCCCATAGGCACTTTTGACTTAATGAGAGATGATGTGGCCTACACAGGAGGCAAGCTGCGTGCAAACAAGACTAACTTCCTAATAGTCACAATTATTGTCTCGATAATTAGTGCAGCCTTTGCTTGAGATTCCGAGTTCTGCAAATATCTCCAGGGTACCCCAGCTCTGTATGTGGGTAAATTTCCCCCATGGATTCCTTCAGGTTTTTTTTTTCTTCTGATTTCCTTGTTCTCCTTCATAGCAGAATAGAGAATATGAATTCACGGTATTATGTTTCAGAAGAACCCATTCTTTTTCAGCCTTGAGAGGAAAAAAAAAAGTTCTTCCTACTGGTCTGGCATTAGAGCTCATCGTCCTTAGACATGAGAAGCTTCCCTTCACTATCACAACCAGTTGCCCAGCCTCTCTTTAAGGATGCATTTAAGGAGAGACTGAGCAACCATTAGTTGCCATAGTTTACTTGCTGTGCGGTCCCATTCACTCACATGCACACATAACAGTGGTGTAGTGGGTTTATTAATATTCCACAACAGTTCCCTTCACCAAAAACCCAGAACTGCCCCAATTAAGTCCATCCAAAAGCAGACCACAGAGCAACGGCACTGAGTCTGAAAGGCACTTGAAAATTTCCCAAACAAGTTAAATTGACTAGGCAAAATTAAATCCACAATATGAGAGGGCATTATCCAATGTCAAGGCACAGGGTCAACCCAAGGCAAGGCTGGAATCACAACCAGGAAACACACAGCTAGGAAACGTACACGTTGTTCCCAGCATTGTCTCCATCTGTCTGCTGTGCTAAATAGCCAGCTTCTGGTGCAGCCCATGAAGAGGCACAAGGCTGCCTCCTTGTGAATAATTAGGATGACCTTCGCTGCTCCTGCCTTTTCTCTGCCCTGTGTGCTCTCGGATCAAAGGCAGAAGGCAGTTCCTCTTCCTCATCACTGATCGGCTACAGTTTTGCTTCAGCCAAATCACTCTCAGCTGGGCTGTTCGGAGCCACTGACCAACTCCCCTTCTGAAGTGCCTGGGACTGGTTCATCCTCCTCCAAATTGACATCTGGAGAGGTATCTGGGGAAGCACCTGGGGGAGTCATCACAAGAAGGAAGTTGGACTAAATGGCCCCTTCCAAATCTATGGAGATCTCTCAGGTACCCCGGTCCCAAGCCATGTAGGGCTTTAAAAGTAACCACCAGCACCTTGAATTGCACCCAGAAACACACATTTTGTGGTCTGGGAGCATGACACTTCTTCTTATCAAAACCAACAGACGGTTTCATTCTGCTCATCATTTCAGCATGTTAACTGGCAATCTTAATAACTGGAATAAGTTTTTCTGCCTGTAGAATACATGAGCTGTAACTTCTTTGAGCTACTGGAGGCCAGGGAAAAGGGGCGTTGTCTTACCTGAATGCCTTTTCTCAGCATGATGATGGATAATCCACGGATTGGGTTTCCTGAAGTCCCTTCTACCCAATTAGACTAAGTCTGAGAGATAGCCGGGTCATGTTTACCCAGTTCCGACAAAGGCGAAGCAACAGACAAAATCAGACACGTTGGTTTCCAGACTCCTGTCACAGTGCCCATTAATTACTAAAGGGCAGGAGTGGATTATCCATCATCATGCTGAGAAAAGGCGTTCAGGTAAGACAACGCCCCTTCTCCAGCATGAGGATGGATAATCCACAGATTGGGACATACCAAAGCCTGCCTGTCCCGGGGGGGGGTGATGCAGGAGATGACACAACCCTCTGTAATACTCTACGGCCAAAGGTAGCATCAGCAGAAGCAAACCTATCAATTTTATAGTGAATTTTATAGTGAATTTTATAGTGAATTTCGATGAGATGGGAAATGGCCTCCTTCATGAGAACTCGTTTTGACGGGTTCGAAGGTGTTGGACACTGAATGAATCGGTTCGTAGGTTTTGAAAGAAATTCCAAGGTCAGACCGTTGGTGACGGTGGACAAAACCCAGACATCGGTGGTGATGTACCCCCAGTTCTGAGAGAACAGGGAGAGTCAGCCGCCTATGGGGGGTCCCTCCCTGGAGTCATCTATTCCTCCGATAGGGACGGCCCCCATGCCCCGAAAGGGCCGCTTGGACTGCGGTTGTTGCCTGGGCTTGGGCCCAAAGCGATCCGTTTGACGGTCCGATCTGGGAGGAAAAAAACGTGTGGGTTGTGACCAGTCAGAACCCTGGGTGTTGCCCCAGAATCCCTGTCTGCGATAGAAAGGAGCAGACTTTCTGTCCGATCATCTGGCCTGGTGAACAAGTACCTTTTTCTTGTCCTTGTTTTCTATCAAGTATGGCTCCAGGGCTTCCCCAAACAATTTCCCACCTGAGTAAGGAGCGGTGGCCAAACGCCCTTTGGATTTTAAATCTGCCCGCCATTGCTTCAGCCAAAGCAGCCGCCTGGTAGAAACATTGGCTGCAATTGCCCTGGCTGAAAATCTGGCGGCGTGCAACGTGGCATCGGCCGTGTATTCCACCGCCGCTAATAACTTACCCAACATTTGATGGGCGCGTACCTGATCCTGTAGGATCATGCCGTGAAGTTCCCAGAGCCAAGTGATAGAAGATCGTGAGAAGAAAGAGGCTGACGTGGAAGCCTTTACTGCCCACCCTGATGCTTGATGCGCCCTTCGTAGGGCGTACTCAGATTTTCTCTCCTCCGGTCTTAATGCTTCCGCCATATCTCCAGCAATGGTGGAGTTTGAAAAAATGGGAGTAAGGGATGTGTCCACAGTCGGGACCTCCAGAAGGTTGGTTAAGGATGGCGCCACGCTAAACAGCTTTTTGTCAGAAGACGCTGGGACAGGAGAGGCCCCAAGATTGGTCCATTGTTTTCTTACCGTGTTGGCAAAGAATGGAGGGCAAGGTATATGTCTTTGAGTCACCGTGGGCTCAGCAAACAGAGGATTTGATGACTGACTGGTGGAAGGGGTGGGTTGTGGATCTGGCTCTGGGGTGATCTGGGATGTAGCCGTGGCTTTGGCTAGAATGGTCTTGAATAGAGTGGGATCAAAGAGGCCTACAAAAGGGGAAGTCTCCTGAGGAGCATCCTCATCGTCTGATAAGGCTGTCCCCCGTGATTCGGCAACTTCTGAATAAGAATCCCCACTCTGTGAGAATTGATCAGAAGCAATGGAATAGGTGTAATCATGGGTCTCGGACCGACGTTGGGAAGATGTCGGGGGTTGGGATTTCTGTAGGGATGAGAGACTCTCTAATACCTCCGTGAGCATGGATTGCAGTTGCTCTGGCGCAATCGCCTGTGAAGGCTCAGGGCAGAGACCAGCAGCCGTGGGTGTGAACGTGGCAGATGGAGTAGATTGAGGATTAAGTGGGGGAGCCCCCAGCTTGGACTTGGATTAGATGTCATAGGACTAATAGGTCTAGATTGAGATCCAACTTCCGGAGACAATGGCCTGTGAACCTGTGCAATTGTGGTTACCTGAGGACTGACAGGAGAGGTCTCAGAAGTCTCAGATGTAACTGGCACATGTTCTGATGGAGCTGCCTTTTGAGCCCTGGATATCTGCCTCTCTAGGGCCTGATGTCTCCTGGCGGCTTCCTTTTCCGCCGTCTTGGATGGTGCTTTGCCGGATAAGGCCTTTGCTTTTGCCTTCACTTTTCTGGCTGCCTCCGATTTTGGAGATTTACGTCTCCTTTTACTTGGAGGACTGGTGGGTGCCAGAACCAGCTGAGGCTGCTTGTCTTCAGCCATCTCGTTGGGGACCCTTCAGTGCAAGTCTGAGAATGGGTCGTAAGAGAGGTAGGAATTAAAGTCCCAAAGTGAAAAACTGTAAAACTGGTAAGACCAGTATGGGCTCTTGGCACAGTAGGTAGGACCTGAAACCCTTCAGCGCAAGTCTGAGAATGGGTTGTACAAGGTCGTAAAGACTGGAAGACCAGTATGGGCTCCTTGCAAAAGGAGCTAGGCCTGAGACCCTTCAGCACAAGTCTGAGATAGGAGCTGAGGCCCAGTGTGAGATTGCAGAGACTAGTGAGACCAGTATGTGAGCTCCTTGCAAAAACTTTGAAGCACAGTATATAGTAGATAGGCACTGAGTAGGCCGCAGAAATGATAGAATTAAACTCCCAATGAAAGACAATTCAATCTATACTGCCGCAATATATTGCCAGAGGCAATGACAAATGGATGTGGCTGAGGAAATGTGTTTGGAGATTATCTCCACTAGCTCTGCCCCCCCCCCTGAAAAAAGAGGCAGTCCCAGCCACATGGTGAGACCAGAACAATCAATCAAATGGTGAATCTCCCTTTACTTTCTCACCAATTAAAGTTGAGAGAAAATGCGAGAGAACTTTTCCTCCAAAATGGTGACCGCCAGCCACATGGCGATCAGCCTATAGTCCTAGCGCTGGTCCTAAAGCACAGGCTTCGAAGCAAAAATGGCGGACGCCAGCCACGTGACTCTCCACGATGCAAGAGGACCAGGCCCAAAAACCAAAATGGCAGCTGCCAGCCACGTGGCGACTCGCCGGTAGCCGCGATCGTCCGGTCAAAGCCTGGACGATCAGCTGTCATTCGGGGCTTCCACGGAAGTCCATCAATCAACTGTGTCGATCGGAAAGCTCCGCGGTTCCTTAAAGCCCCGAAAAACAAAGGAAAACAAGCCTCGTGTTGAGGCTTCAGCAGCCTGGAATGATCGGCTGTCGTTCGGGGCTTCAGCGGAGATCGCCGACCAGCTGGATTGAATGGAAAGCTCCGCAGCTCCTTAAAGCCCTGAACACACAAATGAAACAAGCCTCGTGCTGAGGCTTCAATAGCTCGGGAAACAAGCAATAGGGAGGCGGAGAGGAGGAGTGGAGACGAAGGGAAGAAAGCACAGGAGAATTCAGTGTTCTGAAAGGAATTAAAGGGGAAAGGAAGGATAATCCATGGATAGGAAAAAGGGAAACAAATTTTTATAACCTGAGTCTGGAGATAAGAACCAACGTGTCTTGTCTGGGTGAAGATTAAGTCGGAACTGGGTAAACGTGACCCAGCAAGAGGCATGGCTATCTCTCAGACTTAGTCTAATTGGGTAGAAGGGACTTCAGGAAACCCAATCCGTGGATTATCCATCCTCATGCTGGAGAATGAAGGCAGGCGCAAACTTTGCTTCTCTTTTAGAAGCAAGGACCCCTATTGCTTTGTGGAATAATTCTGAAGAGCTACTTTACACAAAGCTCTGCCAAAGGGACACACACTTCAAAGTTTTCCACAGCAATAGATCATACTTTATGCTAAATTAGGTTAGGCATCCATTTCATACAATAGCATTTACCCTCATGCCTAGGATATTCTGGCTGAGAGACAGGTCATGAATGAACGGACGCTCTTGTGCCCTTATTCCCCAAAACATTATTTATTGTTTATTTGCAATTTTCAGACTTTGGGAACTATTACTTACATCTCCAAAATGGCACCAACCATGACAGACGTAAGAGACTCCTGGGGTTTGCACAAGCAGAAAGGTTTCGGAAAAGCAAAACCATCAAGAGAATCTTAAAAACCTTAGCAAGCTGATAAATAAACATGTTCGGCGGGCATTAAATATTAACTGTTGGAAGGAATAATGGAGCACCAAGTAAGAGGAGGAGCAGAAAAAAGTCAGAATCCCAGAGGAAAAGCATTCTGCACTGCAACATCACTCACAGTTTCCTCTTATCACCTCTGAAAGGATGCATGGAAAGCATATCCAGTCTAACCATCCTTCAAATACAGGTAGTCCTCAACTTACAACAATTCTTTTAATGACCGTTCAAAGTTACAATGGCAGTGAAAAAAGTTATTTATAACCTTTTGCGGCATCCCCATGGTCACATGATCAAAATTCATATAATTGGCAACTAGCATGCATTTATGACAGTTGCAGTGTGATCACTTTTTATGACATTCTGACAAGCAAAATCAATGGGGAAGCCAGGTTCACTTTAAAACTGTCCTACTAACTTAACTGCAATGATTTGCTTAATAACTGTGGCAAGAAAATTTGTAAAATGGGACAAAATTCACTTAACAAATGTCTCACTTAGCAACAGAAATTTTGGGCTCAATTGTGTAGTCGCAAGTCAAGGACTACCTATATTATTCTTGCATTAATTGTCTTCAAGTTATAACTACATTTGGAAGTAGAATTTCTGTGGCTGTGCAAGATGGTTGTGAAGGGAATCACACCCAGTTTTATGACCTTTGTTGCCACAGTTGTTAAGCAAATCACTGATTAAAAACTACAATTTGCCTGCAAATATTCAAAGAGCTAGAAGAGACCACCTCGATGTTTCGGGAAGAAGAAGGCTATTAAACTGAAATGTTAGTTAAACAGACCCATCTCAAGGTCTGGGAAAAGGACAAGGGCAGTACTGGGAAACATACAAAAGATGTATCTTCTTGTGGTTTCTTTCTCAGAGTTGCTTCGAACTGCAAGATGGGCAGCAAACAAATATAATAAGAATAAGAGAAGGAACTGGAGAAGATAACGAAATACAAACACCTGCAAATAGAAAGAGAATGACTATGGCAAAAGAAGGCAAAGTTAGTGTCAATAGTCATTGGCGTCTTGGGTGCAATCCCAAAACAACTGGAAGCACCACTTGTATAACTTTGGCATTGACAAAATCACCATCAATCAATTGCATAAGGCAGCTTTATTTGGAACAGCTCACATCCTGCAATGATACCTGTAATACATCTACATTTGCCCATCCCAGGTCCTTGGAAGGACGTAATAGGTAGATAAAAATGCCAAATCCAGTCTGAACATCTGGATCACTGTGCGATGAATTGTAATGATCATTTCCAAGGCAAAGATGAATCAGAACAACCCAATGCATTTTGTCCCTTCCCCAGTTTGCTGCCATGGCCATTAATACAAACAGTAGGCTCAGTTCTCCCGAAACATTTATGAAAACCTGAATATCCAATTCAAGAAAGCCCACCCACCCACCCACCTATCCATCCACACAAAGATCCTTTGTCCGGGAGTGCATATCGCTGCCTTTGTGAGCCACTCAGCCATGATAAGGCACTGCAATTTTATCCTCCAAAAGCTTTTACCTCTCCTTCAAATAATGAAGTGGGGATTTGGACTCTAAAAGGGAGCCTGTGCCCATTTTGAACCTTGTAGGATCTAATTAATTCAGGTCACTATATTGGGCAGATAAACATTACCTGACATCATTCAGATATTCACCAGTCAATCACACCACTCAGGAAGACTATCAGCCAGCTACATTAGGAGATACAATACATCTCTCACGCACTTTTGTAAGTTCTACGAAAAGCCTTCACTCTATGCAAGGAAGGCTCTTCAGACATCATCCCAGGTCGATGTCAAAAATATGTTTTTGTTCCAAATTATTTTATTAAGGTTCTAAGACAATATCCCAGAACCTGGATACTTTTAGACTATTGGGGTACCATTTTTTCCAGGTCGAAGACCACGCTTGGTCCTCAAGCTTATGGCAACAGCTGTGGGGGCACTGTGGTTAGAATGCAGTATTGCAGGCTAATTCTGCTGACTGCCAGGGGTTCGATCCTCACCAGCTCAAGGTTGACTCAGCCTTCCATCCTTCCGAGGTCGGTAAAATGAGGAGCCAGATTGTTGGGGGCAATAGGTTGACTCTGTAAACTGCTTAGAGAGGGCTGTAAAGAACTGTGAAGCAGTATATAAGTCTAAGTGCTATTGCTATTGCTGTACTCCAAACATCAGTGAGCCAGGATTTTTTTAAAAATGTGATTTCTATTTCAATAGAATTAAAAACAATAAAGATGGGATAAAGATCCAATAAATAAAATCAATATGGTGACTCTTCAATCAGCTATTTAATTATTTACCCGTTCATCACAGAAAGTTACACAAACTTGGTAGAAATTCCCAGAGTCCTCAAGTGGGACACATCAAAGACTTTGAGGGACCATATGTTGCCTTGGGAATTCAAGTTGTGGGCTTCTGTTCTAGATAAAAGTGGGGCAACCACTGTTCTCAAGATGTTGAACTGTGATTCCCAACATCCTTCATCGCTGCCCATACTGGCTGATTCTACTGGGCATTGTAATTCAGGAGCAACCTGGGAGGTTTCCTATTCCTGCTTTAGATGATTTGGCCTAGAGCTCTCATGATCCCTGACCACAGGGAAGGCCATGATATTTTACTGCTAAAGCAATGCTTGACAAACTTGAACAATGGGCCTTATCCAACAAAATGAGTTTTAATGTGGAGAAAAGCAAAGTTTTACATTTAGGCAAGAAAAATCAAAGGTTTAAGTACAGATTAGGCAAGACCTGGCTTAAAAACAGCAACTGTGAGAGGGACCTTGGAGTCCTAGTGGACGATCACTTGACCATGAGCCAGCAGTGTGCAGCAGCAACCAAAAAAGCTAATACAATCCTGGGTTGTATAAACAGAGGCATAGAATCAAGATCACGTAAAGGATTAGTATCGCTTTATAAAAACCCTAGTAAGACCACACCTGGAATACTGCAACCAATTTTGGTCACCATACTACAAAAAAGATGTTGAGGCCTTGGAAAAAGTTCAGAGAAGAGCAACTAAGATGATCAAAGGCCTGGAGACTACAACCTATAAAGAACAGCTGCAGGACTTGGGTTTGGCTAGTCTAAAGAAAAGAAAAAATAGGGGTAACATGATAGCAGTATTCCAGTATTTGAGGGGCTGCTACAAAAAAGAGGGGGTCAAACTATTCTCCGAAGCACCAGAGGTCAGAACAAGAAACAATAGTTGGAAACTGATCAAAGAGAGAAGCAACCTGGAATTAAGGAGAGACTTCCTGACAGTGAGGACAATTAACCTGTGGAACAGCTTGCCTCCGGACATTGTGGGTGCTCCATCACTGGAGGTTTTTAAGAAGAGACTGGACAGCCACTTGTCTGAAATGGTATAGGTTCTCCTGCTTGAGCAGGGGGCTGGACTAGAAGATCTCCAAGGCCCCTTCCAGCTCTATTCTATTCAGCTATTCAGCAATCAGCAACACACTTTCCCATTAATTAATTGCATTTTTATCCTAATTTGATATGAAACAGGACAGAATCCTCTGTGCTAAAGCAGACTGCAGAGTACAACTTTACTACCTATAGTCTGTGGGTAAATCACTCACAAGGAGAGTGCAGACTACACATTCTGAAGCAGAGATCTTAGGAGATTATCTGCAGCACATGGACTTTCTTACTTAGCGAGAATATTATCAAATATTAGCCAGTTTTGTGGGTAAAATCATCAGGCTAGAAACCAGGAGACTAGGAATTCTAGTTCCACCTTAGGCAAGAGGCCAGGCACTTTCTCTTAGCCCTAGGAAGAAAACAATGGCAAATCACATTTGAAAATCTTGCCAAGTAAACATCAGGGACCCATCCAGGGAGTCCTTGAGAATTGCACAAAATTGAATGGAACCAAAAAATATTGTCAAACAGAGCATATATCCAAAATGCAGGCTAGACCATGTTCTCAACCTGAGGTCTGTGGACCCCTAGCAGGCCTTGATGCCATCACATGGGTTCTGCAAAGCCTTGAAAAAATGTTATGATTTAAATCTTGAGTTGAGTGTTGGGGATCCGTGGCCATGGTCGGTGGCCACAAAAGATATTTAAAGGGGGTCTCTGGGAAGAAAAGTTTGAGGAGCACTGGACTAGATCTTTAGCCAGAATTGGCATTATCCCATGTGCATGAAGCAGTGAACTGTGATTTGGCTGACAATCGATGGAATTTTTTTGGTTATTTTAATTGGCTTTAAGAATATAATTGTGATATTTTGATGATATTCAGCAGAGTGAAAGAGAACAAGAAATGTTCCTTTGCATTAAGCTCAAGTTGTTATCATCTTACTGCACTACTTTTAGCACCAGAGTTTCCTTCACAGTAGATGGCTCATATAAAAGCCAATTAAAATCCCATCAATTAAAATCCTTATACTAGGGAAGAGGGGAGGGCGAGAGAGGAACAAGCCCTTGCTATTGATAGAATGAGCGATAGGTCTTCATTGCACAGCTCAACTGTGGGTGCAAAAATATGCAGGAGCTTGTTTTCTGAATTGATTCATCACATCAAACTGAATCACTTCAACACTTCTAATCTTCAGTCCAAATTGAATCATTTCAACATTTCAGACCAGAACATCATTTCAAAACATTTTGATACTTCAAGTCAAATTGAGGATTCAAATCAGATCAAGATGACTCACACACACACACTACTTATGAATATACCAGTGTGCTTCACTAACAGTAGTAAAGATAAAGTATGATAGGCATAGACCACCAGACCGCTGACCCCAATCCCTGCACCTTCTCAGACCACAAACAGGCCTAACGGTGTTGGAACTTCGAGGAGGAGGAGG
>NW_015386488.1:912324-918934 GCF_001527695.2 Protobothrops mucrosquamatus
AGGAGGAGGAGGAGGAGGAGGAGGAGGAAGAGGAAGAGGAAGAGGAGGAAGAAGGGGAAGGAGAAGGAGAAGGGGCATTGTCTTACCTGAATGCCTTTTCTCAGCACGGAGATGGAGAATCCACCAATGGGTTTAGACTGTGTTCCTGCCCAATCAGATCAAGTCAGCCAAAGTTGGCACGCCTCTCCTGGGCCAGAGGATCCCAGTCTCGACGCGGGCGAAGCCATGACTGACAGCAAGACGTGTTGGCTCACAAACATATAACTAGGCCTAATACTTGCTAGGGTGGGAGTGGATTCTCCATCTCCGTGCTGAGAAAAGGCGTTCAGGTAAGACAATGCCCCTTCTCCAGCACAGGAGATGGAGAATCCACCAATGGGACATACCAAAGCCTATTGTCCCTGAGGGAGGGAACCAGGCCTGCCCAGTGTGACACTTTGAGGGAGTACCTGTTGGAGAACCCTCCTGCCAAAGGAGGCCTCTGCTGAGGCGAACTTGTCAATTTTATAATGCCTAATGAAGGGTGACAGAGAGGACCATGTGGCCACTCTGCAAACGTCTTCAATGGACGCTTGAGTGTCCCAGGCCGCGGAAGTAGCCGTGCTATGGGTAGAATGGGCCGTAATGTGCCCTGGAACAGGCATGGAATTCGCCCGATACGACTCCGCAATACAAGCCCTAATCCACCTGCCAATTGTGGAGGAGGATACTTTCCTACCTCTAGCAGGAGGATGACAGGAAACGAAAAGGGCCTCGGTGGTGCGGAAGGCAGCCGTCCGTGAGATATAATAACAGAGTGCTCTGCGGACGTCCAGTAGGTGCCACTGTCGTTCCAGAGCATGCGACGGATTAGGACAGAAATCTGGTAACACGATTTCCTGAGTCCTGTGAAACAAAGAATTTACCTTTGGGACAAAGGTCAGATCAAGACAAAGGACCACTCGGTCCCGGTGAAAAATGCACAAATCATCCCTGGTGAAGAGTGCCGCCAATTCGGAAATCCGCCGCACTGAGGTGATAGCCACCAAGAATGCCACTTTGTGTGATAAGTATCGCAAATCACATGTTTTGAGGGGCTTGAAGGATGGATTGGTAAGAGCCTGCAGAACCCGCGGTAGTTCCCAGGAGGGATATCTATGGACTACGGGGGGCTTGGTGTTAGTAGCGCCCTTGATGAATGAACGGATCAAGGGATGGTGACCTAGAGAAGTCACAGAGTCACATGTAAGTATGTTGGAAAGAGCCGCGACCTGTCTGCGTAGTGTGTTTGGAGCCAAGCCCCTCTCCAGACCTTCCAGAAGGTAGTCCAATATGTGAGGAATCGTCAGATCTGGAATAGTCAAGTGTTGCTTTGAGCACCACGGTCTCCAAGGCCAGTACAGGGCCACTAGAAGAACCTCTGCCCTCTCCCTGAGGATCTTGCGGATGACCGCCGGAAGAAGAGGGAGAGGAGGAAATGCGTAGAGCAGACCCTCCGGCCACGGACTCCGAAGAGCGTCCGTGCACTCCGCCCCTGGGGACGGGAAACGGGAGAAGAACCTCGGCACCTGGAGTGTTTGTGGGGGAGGCGAAGAGGTCTAGGACTGGAAGTCCAAAGCGGTGAGAGATTTCCCTGAAAATCCTTGGGTGCAGGCGCCACTCCAAGTGGTTCACCGTCGCCCTACTGAGGAGATCCGCCTGTGTGTTTGCCTCTCCTGATATGTGATCGGCTTTGATGGAGGCCAGGTTGGATTCTGCCCAAGAGCCCAGAAGAAGAGCCTCGGACAGGAGAGCACGAGATCGGGTGCCCCCTTGCCGATTCACATGGGCCTTGGCCGCAACGTTGTCCATGAGGACCAATACGTGACAGTTCGCTACTGAGCTGCGGAAGTGTTGAAGGGCCAGGTGTATGGCTCTGAGTTCCAGCCAGTTTATATTGTGCAGAAGGTCGAAACGGGACTAACGGCCCTGTGCCCACAGCGAGTGTAGGTGCGCACCCCAACTGAACAGGCTGGCGTCGGTCGTAAGTGTGATCCGATCTGGCTCCCTGAAGGAGGACCCCAGAGCATGGCCAATGAGAGCCACCACCTGAGGGAGCACGAGACTCGGGGTGGAATTTGCACTCTCCAAGTGGATGAGCCGATATTCAGTCTCTGGAAGGGGAGTAGGAACCACTGAAGGATCCTGGAGTGGAGCCTGGCCCATGGCACAATGGCAATGGCCGAAATCATCTTTCCCAGTAATTGGGAGAGACTTGCTAATGTGACCATACGGTTCCCGCAGAGTTGGAGGATTAACTGCCGTATGCTGTCCCGGCGTTCCTGGGATAGATAGACCTGGCAGCTCATCGTGTCTATGATGGCCCCTAGATGTAATAGCCTTGTCGTGGGAGACAAGTGGCTCTTGGAAAAGTTTACCGAAAACCCGTGACTTTGAAGAAGATTGATCACCCGTTTGAGATCCGCCAGCGCAGCTTGGTCCGACGATGACTGAATCAGAATGTCGTCCAGTTAACACTGGACTCTGACTGGTGCCAACCGGAGGTGAGCTGCAAGGACCGCTAGGACCTTGGTAAAAACCCTCGGGCCCGAGGATAGTCCGAACAGAAATGCTCTGTATTGATAGTGCCTGCCCCTGTAGGCAAATCTTAGAAACCGGCGGTGGCTGAGAGAGATGGGGATGTGAAGATAAGCTTCCGTGAGGTCCACGGACGTCAGGAAGTCTCCTCTTCATATGCTTCCGAGAATGGACTGGAGCATTTGCATCTTGAACCTGCGATATACAAGATGACGGTTTAGCCTTTTTAGATCTAGGATTGCTCTCCATCCCCCCGAGGCTTTGGGGACGATGAAGAGGATGGAGTAGAATCCCCGACCTCTCTGATCCAACGGAACCGGTTCTATGGCCCTTATGTTTACAAGGTGATGAATGGCCTGTTGCATTAATCTTTGCTTTATGTGATTTCTTGGTTGGGGACAAGAGAGAAAACGATGCAGAGGGTAGGTGAAGAATTCCAGGGAGAGCCTGTGACGAATGGTGTTCAGCACCCATGTGTCTGTGGTGGTGGCTTCCCACTGGCGGGCAAAGAGGGAAAGTCTGCCGCCTATGGGAGGGACCGACAGAGCGTCATCTGGAGCGACGGAAAGGGCGGCCGCTCCCACGAAAGGGCCGTTTGCCCTGAAACTGTTGTCTGGGCCTAGAACCCGGTCTGTCCGATTGTCTGTCCTGTCTGTCCTGTCTGACAGGAAAAGAGCAGGGGGGATAGGAATAATTGGACCTAGCTCCCGTACGAAAGGACTGTCACCGTGAGTAGGTGTTGGGCCGTTTGTCCGGACATTTAATGAGGTGATGGAGGACCTTACGTTTATCCTTATTCTCCGTAAGGTAAGGATCTAAGGCCTCCCCAAACAGCTTCCTCCCCCCTGGTAAGGGGCTGCTGACAGGCGCCATTTAGACTTGGTGTCAGCATGCCAATGTTTCAGCCAAAGCATACGGCGTCTGGTGACATTGGAAGCCATGGCCCTGGATGAGAATCTGGCAGCCTGTAGCGTTGCATCGGAAGCATATTCTGTTGCCGCCACCATCTTACTCAGATCCTGATGGGTGCGGATATCTTCCACCGGAATCCTGGCCTGAAGCTGTCTAAGCCAGCGGAGGGCAGACCTATTAAAAAAGGATGCTGAGGTAGCTGCTCTAATAGCCCAAGCCATAGCTTGGTGTGTCTTGCGGAAAGTGAGCTCACTTTTGCGGTCCTCCGCCTTGAGGACATCAGACATGTCGCCAGGAGCGGCAGTGGGAGATACCAGGGGCCCCAAGGGCTCATCCACCGTGGGGACCTCCAGAGCATCTGCCAGGTCCTGGGCCACATTATAAAGTCTTTTTTTGCTGCTACTGGGGAGAGGAAGGGTACCCGGGGAATCCCACTGTTTCTTGACTGCATTTAGAAACATTGGCGGACAGGGGATACAGTGTTGTGTGGTTACAGGTTCAGTGAAGTTCGGATCCGCCTCCGAATCCGGAGCTGCCAATGTGGAGGGTTTGGGTCCAAGATGGGCCGTGAAAGTGGCCTTCCAGAGTAGGGGTACAAAATGAGACGGATTAAAGAGGCCAGCAAAGGATGGCATTTCAAGAGGGTTTTCCTCCTCATCTGACATCTGTATCCCCAGTTCCATATCATACTCACGAGAAGATGAACTGAGAAGGTGAAGAAGGTACACAAAAGCCCTCAGTAGTAGGCTGGTGGATAGGTAGGGGAGAAACCGTGGTTGACCTAGGTACCTGGGATCTAGCCTGAAGAGCGCGCTCTACCGCCTGTGCAATTAACTCAGTTAGGCGGTCCTCTGTGGGAAGGGGAACCTCTGTTGATCTAACACCCGCCGCAGTAGGGGTGAAGGTGGCCTCCGGGGCCGAATGCTGGGTCCGCATGGTGGCAGGCTGAAAGATGGGGTCCTGGTGAGATGTGTCACCCGGCATAGGGACAGAAACAGTATCCCCTGTTGACCAGATCCCTAGAGGGGAAGCAGAGGGTCCCAGTGGCAAATCAAAGGAAGGGGCTTCAGCTTGAGTGGCTTCAGCCCTGGCCTGTCTTTGTGCTTTAGAGAATTCCCTCTCTAATGCCTGGTGTCTCCTTCTGGCCTGTTTTGCATCCTTTTTTGAGGTTTTTCCTGCAGACCTGGCCTTGGCCTTGGCTTTGGCCGGGATCTTTCCTGCAGCCTCCTGATTGGAGGATTTATGCCTTTTAGAGGCTGATGAAAGCGGTGAAGCTCCCCTCTTGGAAGATCCAGTATCCTCCATCCTCGTGGATTATCACAGGAGCATGATAGGGTACCCCTGGTATCCAGAGACAGCTGTTTTCTATTCTGTGGATAAGCACAGGAGCATGATGGGGTACTCCTGGAATCCAGAGACTGCTGTTTATGGATAATCACAGGTGCACGATAGGGTACACCTGGTATCCAAAGGCTGCAAATCTTGTGGACAGCACAGGTGCACGATAGGGTACACCTGGAATCCAAAGATCCTTAAACTGTAGATAAACCCAGGTGCACGAAAGGGTACACTTGGAATCCACAACACCGCTATACAGGGGAAGACAATGACAGAGTATGTGTGTACACCTATGCTGTGTGTTGAGAAGGAGACACCAATTCAAGACCTCCTAGTGAACTGCTGGCCTAGTAATCCTGTTCAGAGGCAAGAGGATTAGTACAGGCCCCAAATAAAGGCTGGCCGATGAAGGAGAGAGAGAACTAGTGATTCTCAAAATGGCGGCCAGATCCAAAATGGCAGCCGTCCCTCCAATGTGATGATAATTTGCTGAGTCTCTGAAATTTGCTGAGAGTATTTCCCAATTGAGAATGGGGTAGAGGGAGGAACTTCTTCCTCAGGACGAAGGGATCCTAGTGACAATAGTGTCTACATCCCCAAAATGGCGGCCGCGAGTGTGAAATGGCTAATAGGCCACCACACTGTAGGTGCTGCGTTCCCTATAGGCTCTGTGATTCACCGGGCAGAAAGAGAACGATCGTGAGCACTAGGGGGCGCTGTTGCCGCCTCTGAGGGGAGACGGAGCTCGTCTGCGCTGCCCGAATGATTTGCTGCCTCACGGAGCCGCCAGCCAGCTGATTTCGCGAAAAAAACCAATCAGGAAATGGCGCACGCTCGTCCGGCGACTGGGGATGCAGACGCAAGCCCCCCCAGCAGCCAAGTAAGGTATTCGAGCCGCCCGACCTCCGGAGCTGTAATCGCAGCTCCGACAACCAAAAAAGCAGCCGAAAACCGCGGGGAAGCCTCCCAGACTCGCACTGAGCCCTAAATTGTGTTCTTGGGCCTGCGCATGCAATAGGACGCTGGGGATGCAGCCGCAACCCCCCGGTCGTCACGAGTGATGATTTTTGACCGCAAGGACTCCGGAACTGCAGCCGCAGTCCCGGTAACCAATTTCACGAACCCAAGCTTTAGGGAAAACCTCCCTGAAGCGCACTAACTTCCACCACCCTCCTTTGATCCGTGTGCGTGATTACGAGCTTCCCTCTCCTGGAGCTGCAGCCGCAGGCTCCGTCAAGGAAAGGTACTCAAATCAATATAAAAGAAAAAACAACTATGTTTGCCTCTGAGGGATGATGAAAGGCTTCCCAGAGGAATGAAAAAAGCACTGATCTCAGCCGAGATCAAGGAATAATGAAGGCTAGGAGAGGGTGGAAAACGAAAACGAAAGGCAAGAAATGCAAAAAAAGGCTTTGCTAAGCCTCTCTTTGAAGCTAAAGGAGGTGGGGAGGAATTGGAAAGAAAAAGCAATCCTAACCCAGTGCTGAACCCAGCACTATTCAGGAAAGCTGGTAAATGGCAAAAGATGGAAAATCCACCAATGGAGAGTATACCTGCCTAAGAGCCAAACTTGCACATCTGTCCTGAGCAAGATCAAGTCGAGACTGGGATCCTCTGGCCCAGGAGAGGCGTGGCAACTTTGGCTGACTTGATCTGATTGGGCAGGAACACAGTCTAAACCCATTGGTGGATTCTCCATCTCCTGTGCTGGAGAAGGGGAAGGGGAAGAAGGGGAAAGAGAAGGAGAAGGGGAAGGGGGAAGGGGAAAGGGGAAAGAGGAAGGGGGAAGGGGGAAGGGGAAGGA
>NW_015386488.1:921677-923804 GCF_001527695.2 Protobothrops mucrosquamatus
GAAGGGGAAGGGGGAAGGGGAAAGGGAAAGGGGAAGGAGGAGGAGGAGGAGGAGGAGGAAAAGGAGGGAGGAGGAGGAAGAGGAAGAGGAGGAAGAGAAGAAGGGGAAGGGGAAGGAGAAGGAGAAGGAGAAGAGGGAGGAGGAGAAGGAGAAGGAGGAAGAGGAGGAAGGGGAAGAAGAAGGAGAAGGAGAAGGGGAAGGGGAAGGGGAAGGAGAAGACCCAGTAAAAATGAGTGGTGATTGCATTCACATTTATCTATCAGCAATAAAGGGATAAAAAGAGTTAAGGATCCATCTTCCATGCTCTCCTTCCCTACAGAAGAAGTCTGAGGTCTAAAGCACTAACAGAGTGCTTAAGAAAGCACCTCTTGCTGAGATATTTTCCTCCACCTCACCAAGAAAACAGAAACAAATCAATTAAAACAAAGGGGGGGAGAGGGATATTGAAATTGAAATTGTGTCTCTTAATCATCAGCTAAAGCTGGAATATATAAGTCTGGAGATACTTTTTTTTAAAAAAAGAAAGTCAATTAATATCAGCTGGCGATGAGATTTATGAATAAAAAGCAATCAGAATAAAGTACAAAGGTATGAAATGCACAGCTCAAAAAAAAAAGGGGGGGAATAGAGGCTTAATGAGCAACACAGAACCAGGAGAAAGCAAAGGCCAAGGAGACGATCAGGCAGAACTCAAAGAAACAAGAGCTGGAGAATGGGTGCATTTTTAAAAACAAATAATTACTCGAAATTAAATGTGTAACAAAAAGAAAAACAACAACACAGGCCATCACAAGCCAAGACAAACATGGTGTGTGCAGGGAAAAAAAATAAGAAGTGGGGGAGGGGGATCTAGGAACCAAGATAGAAAGAAGAAGCGTAAGGCAGGAAGACTTCCTGAAAACAACCAAGCAATCATTCTTGTGTGGGATAAAATTCTGGGGCGCACAATGGGTAGCAGAAAGGAAAACAAACAGAATGTTTAACAGCTGTGACTGGCTTTGCCAAGGAACAGTGTCTAAAAACATGAAAGCATCCTTACGCAGCAAAAAGGAAAAAATAATTAATCTCAATAATAAACAAACAAAGGAAGAATACGGAAGACGGATTAAGAAGGGCTTTCTCTGCAGCTTCAAGGGGGAGTAGAGCAGAACTTGCTAACCCATGAACAATGGCTGCACGTCACCGTTTGCCATCTGGGGCCCACTTAAGACTACAGATAATCCTCGACTTACAACTCATTTGTTTAATAACCGTTCAAAGTTTGCAAGGGCACTGAAAAAAGTGACATGTCCATTTTTCAGACTTACAATCTTTGCAGCATCCCCGTGGTCATGTGATCAAAATTCAGATGCTTGGCAACTGGCAATGTATTTATGACAGTTGCAGTGTCCCAGGATTATGTGATCCCCTTTTGCAACCTTCTGATAAGCAAAGCCAATGGGAGAAGCCAGATCCACTTAACAACCATGTTGCTAATTTAACAGCTGCAGTGATTCACTTAACAACTGTGGTGAGAAAGGTGGTAAAATGGGGCAAAATTCACTTAACAACTGTCTTGCTTAGCAAGAGAAATTTTAGGACACTGCAGCCATCATAAATATGAACCAGTTGCCAAGCATCCAAATTTTGACCCCATGGCCATGGGGATGCTGCAACGGGTTGTAAGTGTGAAAAACAGTCATAAGTCACTTTTTTCAATGCCCTTGTAACTTTCAACGGTCACTAAACAAATGGTTGTAAGTCAAGGAACACCTGTAAAAGGAAAACAGGGATGAAATTATTTCAATTGTGCAAGATCCTGTTAACGTAACCTTACAAAAACGATAGAGCCAGAAACTCCTGGTTGTGTTTCTTGTCTGGACTACCTGGTAGAGCCAACAATACGGTAGCTGATAGCAGAGGCACAGGAACTTAGTTTTAGTTTTAGTTTTAGTTTAGTTTTATTCAATTTATACCCCGCCCTTCTCCTAGCGGACTCAGGGCGGCTTACAGCAAGTTAAAAAACAGACAAACCATATAAAATACTAAGTTTAAAATACAATTAAAATGAAATATTGATTTTTTTGCCGTTTCTTTTTAAAATTATGTTAAAAACCAAATTAAAATCAAATTAAAATCAAATTAAAA
>NW_015386488.1:924802-929336 GCF_001527695.2 Protobothrops mucrosquamatus
GCTGAGTATCATCAGCGTACTGATGGAAATCCACCCCAAAGCCACGAATGATCTCACCCAGCGGCTTCACATAAATATTGAACAATAGGGGGGAGAGGACCGACCCTTGTGGCACCCCACAAGTTAGGGGCCTTGGGCTCGACCTCTGACCCCCTGCCAATACAGACTGCGTGCGGTCGGCGAGGAAGGAGGAGAACCAACTAGCTGTAGTTAGGTGAGAAAAAGAGGAAGAGGCTTGGAAGAACAAGAGAGGCTTGGAAGATCAAAGGCTGGATGCAGCTGCAAAAACATAGTGGGGCCGAATTTCACCTGTTGCTTTCCATTAAATTAAACCATGTGAAAGTTTTAATTAACTTAGTATTATAAGGCTCAGTGGAAGGATATAAAGGTACCAGGTTAATGAAAATTATTTCAAACATGATGCCTGACATTTATACTCAACACCACTTGCAGTGAGTGCTCTTTTTTTCTCTCCATCCCAACTTGCCACTTTTTATAAAATAGAAATATTTAAAAAGCCATTACTGACTTCTAGCAGCTGATATAAGCTGATTAGGAGGCGTTGGGAAGGAGCTGTATTAAAATTCTCCCTAGTCATTTGTTTTCTTTTTCTAAGCCATTTTAAATATTGCATTTAATAGAAAAATAATTTGCTCAGCTCGGAGAAACATCAATTTGCTACTTGAAGGCTCGTATATTAAGCCAAAGACGCTAATGTGTAAACATGAACAGTTCCAGTAAATGCATGGGGTTCAGATCAATTGGATTCCAGGCAGGAGAGTAACCCAACATGCAAGACAAAAGGTTCACATAAGTTATTTAATTCTCAATAACCTTAAAATTTACAAATGCAAATATGAGAAAGATAAAGGCAGTTGATCCACAGGAATCAGAATAAACACATACCTCCCCTCTCTTGCACTGCAAAAATCCATGATCAGAAGCCACTGGAATTATAATCAGGGAAAATGGGCTTTTTATACATCTGTCTCATGTGCTCTGTAGTCTATATATGTACATCATGCTAGACTAACATGATCCATGGGAAGCACCAGATAGAGACCAAACTACAGAAGTGTTCTCCTGTGTTTGTTTGTTTGTTTGTTTGTTTGTTTGCTAAATTTATTTACCACTCATCAAGAGCCGTGGTGGCGCAGAGGTTAGAATGTAGTATTGCAGGCTAACTCTGCCGACTGCCAGCAGTTCAATTCTCACCGGCTCAAGGTTGACTCAGCTTTCTATCCTTCCAAGGTCGGTAAAATGAGGACCCAGATTGTTGCGGGCAATATGCTGACTCTGTCTGACCTAACAAATTGTAAAAAAAAAAAAAAAACTCAGCCAAGAAACTGACATTGCACGTTTTGAATTCTGTTTTTTTATTGACATCCTGAAGATCTCCCCAATCCCAATGGTCAAAAAGCACAGGCAGAGATTCTACATGTCCCATTTTAGATGGGACGTGTAGGAAAATATTGGTGGGAACTCAAGGAAGGAAGGAAGAAAAACTCCAGACTTCACAGCTAAATAAATCCTGATCATGTCCATTTTGAGATAGTGCTACCCATTTAGCATCACCATTTCCCCACGATACCCCTTGCCTCCCTAAACAAGATAGGGTCACCCCCACCCATCAAAACTTTCCCCCCTTAATCAAACTATTTGTAGCTCTACTTATTATTCTAGGATTATGAAACCACTTCCTGGTGACAGCTGGAGTAGGGTCCACCTATACGCAGTCACTATTTCTTTCAATTGTACAGCTTTCTGATAGTGGAGGGTTGAGTGAAAGAGTGCTATATCTTTGCTGTTCTTCAGTTGTCTCATTCATTCCAAGGTTCCTAAAGTGAACCAAGAAGAAATGTTGAGGCGATGCACTAAAACATCACACCAGCCTTTATAGCCAATTTCAAGAATGTCATTCCTTATGGCCACCAACTCCTGGCACTACCCTTAAAAGGGAAGGGACTGTATTGTTTGTTCAACTCTCTTGGCCCAATGCCGTCATGCTTTGAGCTATTATCCAGAAACTAACCAGCAATAAAGCTGCATTAATAATTAACTTCCACTTCATTAGCATGTAATAACTTCCTAACTCCCACAGTTCTTTAGCACCTCCAGAGCAAGCATAGGCTCTTATTATTCACTAGCTAAGCGTTGAAATACTATTCTGATTCCAGACACATTTGGGAAGGATGCAGGACCTGCATTGCAAACCAGGCCATCTCCTAAGACACTCAATCACACTACAGTGAATTTCAATGCAACTTCCCTGTGGATGAATCAAGCTACCTCTGCAAGATATTCTCAATCAAAACAGTATCATAACAGGGAGCTTTGTCCTCTGCAACCCAGGGTGAAAGAAGATGTGGGAAGAGTCATAGGTACCTTCAGAGATGAAAGGAGCATAAAGCTTTTCCATCTAAAGAAGCAATGTGGGTAGGTCTATCACAGGCCTATCACAATCTTCCATGTCCATCACTGTCCTCTTTACTCACTTCTCATATATACAGAGAGTTGGAGGTGTATAATCACTGTAACATCAAGTGATGGCAATCAAGATTTACCAAGGCAAACCTGTCACCATCCATGTTTTTCAACAGGTGGACAAGGTTTTCTGAATGCCTCTAAAATACCTTGCTAAAATATGGTGGATTGTCTGCCCCTATGTTCAAGATCTAAATGGCATCTGATGCTGACCTCATTCTCACCAAGGTGAGGCATCCCTATTGGAGTTATATCCCTTCAATTCTACATGAATGAACCAACCCATATTCATCTAATCCAGGGGTGTCAAACTCGCAACGTCACATGAGCAATGGGGTGGGTACAGTTTCACCATGATGCATCCAGCCCGTGGGCCGGCAGTTTGACACCCCTGATCTAATCTAATGAAGAGAAGGACCAGGGTGACATGATAGCAGTCTTCCAATATCTGAGGGGCTGTCATAGAAAAATGGAGGTCAACCTATTCTCCAAAGCATCTCAAGGCAGGACAACAAATTATGGAGGAAAGCTTATCAAAGAGAGATTCAACCTAGAACTAAGGAGAAATTTCCTGTCAGTGAGAACAATTAATCAGTGGAAAGGCTTGCCTCCAGGAGTTATAGGTGTTCCAACAGTGGAGATTTTTAAGAAGAGACTGGACAGCCATTTGTCCAGAATGTTGTAGGGTCTCCTGCCTGAGCAGAGAGTTGGACTAGAACACCTCCAAGGTCTCTTCCAATTCTGTTATTCTGTTATCTAAAAAAATAATCCAAAGACCCCAGAAACACTCTAGTCCAGTGGTGGCGAACCTATGGCACGGGTGCCAGAGGCGGCACTCAGAGCCCTCTCTGTGGGCACGCGTGCCGTCGCCCCAGTCCTAGGCCTTCAACTGGGTTTTATAAAACCTTTTCGCTTTAGGCCTCCGCCGCTGTGTGCAAAAAAAAAAAAAAAAAAGGTTCAATCAGTCAATTTCAACTTATTTCTGCCCAGAAGTATAGGAAGTTTCAAAGTAGTACCATTTGCATCACAAAATTTCTCTTTCATTTCTGGCTCCTGGCCATCTCTGGTGATGAAACTCGAGTATCATGTGAGCATATGGGAAGAGAACCAGGCACAACCAATTAAGCCTACCATTATTGCATTTTTGGGATTCTCCTAAAAGGGTTATGACCTAGTAGATTACCAAGAAGAATTATATCCTCTGAATTGATGCCAAGTTCTCTGATGCTTGGAAGAGCAACATGTGATTTGAAGTCGATTAAGCTGTAAGGCAGTTAACTGGTCCAAGTCTTTTAAGAGACTTTTAAGCATGTTGAACTAATTTTTGGTCTAATGCACTAACCACTGGCTGTCTCCACCCTAGCCTGATCTGCTAGAAATTTAGATAGATAGATAGATGATAGATAGATGATAGATAGATAGATAGATAGATAGATAGATAGATAGATAGATAGATAGATAGATAGATAGATAGATAGATATGATGGAGATGATGGAGATGGAGATATGTGTGTGTGAATATATGTGTATATTGTAATATATGTGTGAATATATGTGTATATTGAGGACAGTTCATATAGGTTGTGGATCGTGATTCACTTTGGAAAAATGTTCTCCTGAGAGGCAGCAAATAATCATAAGGGGGGAAAGACCAATTTTGCAGAACATTGTTTCCTTTATGCTTATCCACAATTTCTTCTTCACCATTATTCTACATGTTCTTTCCTAAATAATTCAGAGTTGTTTTCTTTTTTCTTTTTCTTTTTTTTTAAGAAATTTTATTTATTTTTTCAATCATAAAAAACAATCACAAGTAAACACAATAACCAATCAATAACCCCCCACCCCCCACCCCGGACTTCCCAAACCTAATCCCAGAATAATATTCATATAAAAGTAAACAAATACTAATATCTCTAACTCTACAAAATATCTTAATCTACAAGAAAAGATAGTAGAAATAAACCAACTTAAAAAATTCTAAAAACCTAACTTATATTCTACCACTTTATGTTTCTTTTGAATATAAACAATCCATCTTCCCCATATT
>NW_015386488.1:933131-936912 GCF_001527695.2 Protobothrops mucrosquamatus
GAAGGCGTCCTGGATCGCGGAGATTCCTCGGGGCTCCGGAGGAGTTCTAACCTACATCGTCCACATCGGACGACTCGGGAACTCAACTCCTACCCCGGGCGGCTCACCGATCCCCTTATGCCCGGGGGAAAGGTATCAAGCCGTTTGACAGCTGATGCTCGCTGTCAAAACGGCTTTTACGCGGAAACAGGCGGGAGGCAGAATTCAGAGTTGTTTTCTATTCCTGTTCCAAACATATGCTACATGTACTCTTTTTAAATCTACAGAATAAGTCCTACATCACCCCATCCTTTGGTTTTCCTTATATCAGTCAGCAAGCGCAGACTGAGATTTGGATCATTTCATTTGCACCAGGCAGACACAAAATCTAATTCAAATGTGACCTGATTCACGGAATGCCCTCTGAAAATTCCACCTGTGTTCCTGAGAGACCTCAAATATACTGTCAAGTTCAACTAGGAGAGAGACTTTAAAGAAAAATCTCATTTCAGGACCAAAGGCACAGCTAAAATTCCAAAGCTCTCCACTAGAGGGCAGTAATACAACGGTCCAAAAGAGGACTAAATGGAAGGGCTACATAATCAAATTTGGCCCAGAAAGTCACCCATCCTGAAAAGCCATCTCAGCCCCTCCCATTCCTGTTAACAGTCTGCACTTTTTAACACGGCAGAATGGAGTAATCATGTTAACGAAAGGATTCATTTAACTGTAATTAAGTTAAATTTCACTGAAGTTAGATTTCTGCCTTTGCTCTCCTTTTTTGAAAGACAGGAAATCCCTCAAGAGACTGGGTTCCGAGTCCTTTGTTTTTGCATGAGCCATTGTAAATAACTGACTAGAACCCATGTTTAGCAATACAATAGTGCTGACATTTTTCATTCTGTTTGCCCAATACGTTTGCCTGCATTCAAATGAAACATGGTTTATTCAATGAATCCAATGTTCTGGAGGCACACAACACACTGAACCATAAACCACAAAATGAGCGACCACAGTTGGCTGCTTTGCAATTCAGTTATGTCACACTGACCCAGAGCTACTGACAGATTTTCCATTTTGGGATAAAAAAAATTGAGCTGTGGACCCTCCTGCTTTATGGCAGGGATGTAAAATGGACACCCTGCCACAAGGTGGGTTGGAGAAAAAAGCAATGTGTGCCAATCTTGGCACTGAGGCATGAAAGGGAAACAGGTGTCAGATTCAAATAGCAATAGCACGTAGACTCATATACCATCCCATAGTACTTTACAGTGCTCTCTGAGTGGCTTACAATGTCAGCATATTGCCCTCAACAATCTAGGTCTTCATTTTACTGACCTTGGAAGGATGGAAGGTGGAGTCAACCTTGAGCCCCATCAGGAACAAACTCAGACTGTGGACAGAGTTAGCTTGCAATACTGCATTCTAATCCTGTACCACCAGGGCAAAGAATCAGAAATATTGGTGAGGCTAAAGATTTATTCAAGCCTACACACAAGAAGCTATGTAAGCTATTTACACTCAACATTTAAACTGGCACCAGATAAGAATCAATGGACCTCAGGAGGGATTGGACTTGGAGTGCGCCATGACTCTAAGCTGATGATGCATTTACTTCCGCCCCCCCCGCCCCCTCCAGCTCTGCCTGCTCTTCTCCTACAACAGGAAGTCATACTCAACGAACAGTTAGCAGGAGGACCTCAAAAGATTGAAAAACATGCCAGAAGTCAGGATGGACCACCAAGCAGGATAGAGGTCTCTAGGCAGACTCAACAAGTTCGTGATAGCGGGGCACAATTCAAGAAACTAGAATTTCCTACTTCAATAAGGAGCTTTAATGCAAGGAACATACAGAATCTTGAAAAGTGTGATAAGAGCGCCCAGCCCTCATTTATTACTGAATTTATTAAGACAGAGCCCCTTTAACCATTTGGAAACTCTTCTTTCTAGCTTTATAAGCCATTTATCAGCTATTAGCAAACCTCTTTCTTGTCCATGCCTTTTTCAGCCTATCCACAGTGTTGTGTCCTGAGCCTGCAAAAAGGCAGGCTCGGGACGTTGCAAGAGTCCCGGGCATTTGAAGAAGCTGCCCGGGACCAGACTGAGTGGCGCCGGCCTTGTGCACATGCGCAAGGCGGGAAAAGACCGTCTCATGATTGGTTGAACTTGCCCGGGAATCAGAAGGTATAAATAGAGGCCTGCGTGCCTCTGCTCGGGTTGTTCGTAGATTGGAAGCAGAGAATAAAGACTTGTTAGAAATGCTTCGTCTCAAGCGCCATTATTCTCCGGACTTAACACTGGCGACGAAGGTGGGATACAGTCTCTACAGCTAGGAAAGCTTGAAGACTCACCCAAAGAAGTCCGGAAGAGAAAACGGCGTGGAAGTCAGCGTTATCCTGCCAGTACAAAATCGCTGGAGGGTGCGTGCGGCTGAAGAAGAAGACCTGATCCTCGATCATGGCGAAAGTTGGGCGTTTAGCGGAATTCGACGTCTCTCACCCCGAGAGGTGGGAATCTTATGTGGCAAGAGTCGAGACGTATTTCCGCATAAACCAGATTCGGGAGGAAGGCTTAAAGGCTGCCACATTGTTGTGCGTTTGTGGGCAAGACGCCTTTGAGATCGCCGAGAGCTTAATCGCCCCAGACTCGCTGGAAACGGTATCATACTCCGACCTGAAGAAAACTTTAAAGGAACACTTCCAGCCCAAGCAATCTGTCATGGCTTGGAGGCACACATTTCAACAGAGAGATCAGCGAGTTGGAGAATCAGCAAAAGAATATGTTGCGGCCTTGAGAAGAGCAGCTAAACCATGCGACTTCAAGGACTTAGAGGAAAGACTGCGCGATCGTTTTGTGTGCGGACTGAGGAACACAGAATTACAGCAGAGACTGTTCGCCAGGGAAGATGTCTCCTTCCAAGATGCTCTGCGAGAGGTTTCGGCTGAAGAAGCTGCAGGTGGGGCGGTCAAGAACATGCGGCCTAAGCGAAATGTTCCAGATACTGCCACTATTCACAAGGAAGACGTGCGCGAGGAGTCGGAAGAAGATCCTGAAGAAGAGGTGGACAAGCTTTACCAAGCAGCTGGGAGGAGGTCCAAAGATCGTCAGGACAAGGGCCCAGCTGAGCTTCGTTGCCTCGGATGTGGTGGACGCCACAAGCGAGCGGAATGTCGGTTCCGTTCCGCCATCTGCCGAGCGTGCGGAAAGAAGGGCCACATCGCTGTGGTCTGCCTGGGTCGACAGAAGGTACAACCGAAGGAAGAATTGAACCTAAAAGGTACCAGGGTGCCCAGCCAAAACAGGGTGGGGTTCTGTGCAACACGCCGGAACATTTTAAGAATAGGCACACACAAACCCCTTAAAAAGAAACTAACACTCAAAGTGAAATTGCAGGGAGTTCCATTGTGGATGGAACTTGACACGGGGTCTGCCCTATCCATAATCTCCCTCAATACATTTCACAAAATCTGCAGCAGCAGTGGCCAGAGAGTTTCGTTAAGGCCCTCTAATGTAATCCTTACGGATTTCCAAAATTCTCAAGTGTGCGTTAAGGGGGAGGCCACCCTTAAAGTACAGTACAAGAATTTTGCAGGCCCCCTAGATGTGTTGGTTGTGGGGGGTGAGCGAACGAGTCTCATTGGACTCGATTGGTTTGAGGCCTTGGGAATTCAAGTAACAGGGCTAAATAAATTGCAAACACAGACCCTTGCAGACGTATGCAAGGAGTTTGCAGATGTGTTCAGTTCTGAACTAGGGTCCTACACAGGACCTCCTGTTTCACTTAAGTTAGATCCAACGGTAC
>NW_015386489.1:0-2774 GCF_001527695.2 Protobothrops mucrosquamatus
GAAACTTCCTGACAGTGAGAACAATTAACCAGTGGAACAACCTGCCTCCAGAAGTGGTGAATGCTCCAACACTGGAAGTTTTTAAGAAGAGACTGGACAGCCATTTGTCCGAAATGGTATAGGGTTTCCTGCCTGAGCAGGGGGTTGGACTAGATGACCTTCAAGGTCCCTTCCAACTTTACTATTATTATTATTATTAGATGCTTCATCTTTGTTTGCCTCTAAATGTATCTTGTGTGGTGGTGGCTGAAAAATTCAATCTTTCTTTGTTCCAAGACATTTCAAGCTGATCAAGTTTTTCTTTGGCATATGTAGATGCACAAAATATAGCCTGAAGGCCACATACAATTTGACAGTACACCATGTATGGAACCTAGAGTTCCCAGAGAGTAGGTAAGGCAGGTAGTTAAGAAGCTTTGATTAACAAAATGGCTGACATGAGCATTGTGTATGCACATCTTTGTTATAAGACATGCTGGTAAGAAATTAGAAGGCCAGTCTAAGCCGGTTGACCTGCTCCTAAATTCATCCATCTTGCCTGCCCTTTGCTTTCACGTGCCTTTTAATAAAGAAGGCCTCTTTGCTTGAATGCTAGACAATCTCCATTGAATCTGGGACCCTGGTTTATTAATGTTCGTTCAGGCTCAAGCCCAAAAGTGGTATGTGGTGATTCTTCCATGCTTAGTTCTTTGTTCACAATATCAACAAATCTTATTAGACTGAGCACTCTACTATATGCATCTGGAATATGCTCTGGACTATTAAGGAAGAGCTGTCTTCACCCTCTTCCTCTCACACATAATACCTGGACTGAGTTCCTCTGGAATATATCTCCACCTCCTGGAAATCCACGTCCTTACTACATTCAATCAATCAATCAATCAATCAATCAATCAATCAATCAATCAATTAATAATCAATCAATCAATCAATCAATCAATATGTTGCCCATTTCATATCATATAAGATGTCTTTACACATTTAAAATCTTAACAATTACATATCTTGTTAAAAGCAATAAGAACCAAGAAATAGTAACAAAACCCAGTAGCACTGGTGAGGAATAAGTAGCAGGGCTTAGTTCATAACCCAATGTAAGGAGGGAAAAAACAACATATATAAGCAGAAAATTATTTAAATATTATTGATGAAGATACATTTGTACTGGTTCATCATTTTTATTCAAATTATTTTGTGCATTTTTATCTTGTACTATCATTTATTTGCTTTAAAAATAAGGGGAATCGTTTTTTTATGTCTCATATTATTTTTAAGAATTATAAGGTCATACAACTCAAATGGTGTGACTCTGGATGGTATACAGCATAAAAGCAAAGGATAAAGAAGCAGGGAAAACCACATACCAATAAACAATACAATATGTAAAATGTTAACAAAGCACAGAACTAAACATACCTTGGGCAGGGTATATGTCCTATCTGACTGGCTCCTAATGCCTGAGGGAAGAGCCAGGTCTTATTGCCCTTCCTCAGATCAGAAGAGTTGGGACATATGATGCATTAAGGGGAGCAGGGGCAAGCACAGAAAAGGCACATTCTTGGTTTTCGTAAGATGACTAGATTTAAAAGAAGGAAGCTGGAGCATGAGCACCCTGTGGGGGGTCACATGGGGGACGTAGAAGTTTTTGGAAGAAGGCATCCACTCAGATAACCCAGTCTTATGCCATGAAGAATATTAAAGGTAATAACACGCACTCTTAGGTTGTTTGCTTTGATTAAAAAAAATAAAAATAGCATGCCATAAATACCAAAGGACAATATATTGTTCCATTCATTCATTTATAATGGACCATATACATTTGCAACACTAGTTACTAAATTATAGTCCACATTTTGTACTGGCCAAAGTTGTACATCAATGATTTAAATGATTAGAAACTTTGCTACAGAATTTTGGTCATCCACAGTTAATAGCAATAATTAATTCCTGGCTGAATTTTAAGAAGAAAAAGAGATTTAAAGGAAGGATGTAGATTGATTTTCATAGAGTGTCTGAATATCTATAAAAGCAAAAACCAAAGGGTTTACTTCTCTTTCTTTCTGCCTGTTCAGCCCCTCCTCCATTCATAAACAATTAACAAACAGCTCAGAGGTGAAATCCATCAAATAAAACACTTACTGTGCACACTTGGCCCAGCTCTGCCATTAACCATATTTGTTTCAAGCCATTATTAGTTTTCAGAAACATTTCAGACACCCGAATTGGTATTTATATTCAGGCTCTTGATATGCAAATTACCTATGCTAAATTCTGCAGCTTTGTATTATCAGCATTTACCTGCAAATATTTGAATAAACACAAGTGAGACCATCCTTTTACACTCCTTTTAAGATCAAAGAACCAATATTCTGCCTTTGAGGTTTGCATTTTTCAGCTCTGTGCAAACAATTTAAATGATTCCTCATTGCAAAACTCTCTAATAATTTAACAATTAAAAATATTTTTCTTATTATTTTCTTTTTACACCTTTATTCCCACTGAAATCAAAATGTATTTTGCTGTCATATGATACTATATTGTTTTAAGTCTATACCTGCAGTTTGGGTGTCACAAAGCATGATTATTCAGCAGTAGGCATATATGTAAACCCTGGGATTAATCACTCCTGCAATTTCATCAAAAAGTTTACATTCCCGAGTCTTTCATATACCTTACCAAATAAGTTGAAATAATAATAATAATAATAATAATAATAATAATAATAATAATAATAATAATAATAATAATAATAATAATAATAATAATAATAATAA
>NW_015386489.1:5141-18421 GCF_001527695.2 Protobothrops mucrosquamatus
CAACCATTGTGACCGGTTAAGTTCGTGCCTGAAAGTCCTGCTTCAACAAGAAGAGCCTGCCACCCATCAATGCTGCATGAGTTCCGGTTGTAAGACATCTCACCGATCTCCAAAGAACATTACCGCAAGGCTGGACAAGGGGGGTTGTGGCTGGGAGGGCCTGGGCATTGGCGGCCTCTAAAGAGGTAGCGCTACAACTTCATCTTTGCAGGCTCGGCCTATTTGTTGATATTCTGACTTAGTTATGTGCCCCTTTTTCCACTTTCTATACTTGTCCTTTTTTTCTTTCAATTTATCAGAGAGTTCTTTATGCAGCCAAGCTGGTTTCTTTTGAGAGCTGTTATTTTTCCTCTTTGTTGGTATTGTGCTGAACTGGGCTTTTATTATCTCACTTTTCAAAATTTCCCTAGCTTCTTGAGTTGTTTTCCCCTTGAGGATTCTCATCCATGGAATCCTTTCCAAGCCCTCTCTAAGTTTATTTAAATTAGCTCTCTTAAAGTCCAAGACTCTAGTTTGACTGTGTTCTATTGCTTGTGCTTCCATAATGTTGAATTCCAATATTGCATGATCACTTCCTCCCAAGGTTCCTGTGCCTTCAACACCTTCTATCATTTCATCTCTGTTAGTGAGAATTAGATCAGAATTGACACAGTATAAACTATATTTGGACTATGTGTGAAATTCATTTTCATTTTGGGACTAGAATTTAAAGCTGCTATTCTTCCAGATATTGCTGAATTACAATTTTCAATATCCCTTTTCATTGAAGAATTAGATGAATACTTTCATTTAAGGAATTTAGTCTGCTGCTGGAGTAGGAAATCCATAAATCATCCAATTTTTGCTTAGGTAGAACATAGATTAATAAAGTTGGAAGAGACCTTGGAGGTCTTCTAGTCCAACCTCCTCTAAAGCAGGAGACCCTATATCATTTCAGACAAATGGCTGCCCAGTCCCTTCTTAAAAGCCTCCAGCGATGGGACATCCACAACTTCTGAAAGCAAGCCATTCAGTTGATTGTTCTCAAGGTTAAGAAATTTCTACTTAGTTCTAAATTGCTTCTCTCCTAGATTAGTTTCCATTGATATTATCTTCTCTTGTGTTCTGGTGTTTTGGAAAATAGTGTGTGGATACATGAGCGTGTCTGTTTCTACTATTGACAAATAAATAATGAACTGGCTCTTTTTGTGTGATTGCCTCTATTATGCATTAAATTTCTCTTTGGACATTTGTATTATTGACATATGTCTGCTCACGTAGTCAAAATATATTGTAAATATGGAATATCTTTAGACACTGGACTTTGAGTAAGATAAATGTGTTTCAATCTAATTGTGTCACTTTAGCTTATTTAAAATCTGTACAATAGTCCTTGAGTTATAACCATAACTGAACCTGGCAATAACAGTTTGTAAGTTATGATGGGTGTAAAGTAGGTCACCATGTAACTGGATCCAATTTTGCAATTTTTGTTGAGGCAGTAGTGGGGGAGTCCATCATTAACTTTGAATGGTGGCTAAGAGACTGGCTGTAAGTCAAAGACTATCAGTATTTCCTATAATATTTGAAAGATACTTAGATACTGTTCAATTAACTATAACATTCAACAGAATTTCTTTTATGTCTGCAGATTTGAATTATACAAATAATTCTGGGGGGAATATGTAGAATGTAGATGAGCAACTACTTCAGTAATTGTTTAGTGCAAGATTTCAGAATCCATACTCTAGTTACTGATGTCTGGTTTCATTAACATCACCAGTGTTGCACTGGCAAATTACTGCAATGTATTTTAACCGCACTAGGTGATTTTCTGACAAGCTAAGACGTATAGTTTACAAGCCACCCCCTTTAATGTGAGGCCAAATGTAGGCCTCAGGATATTTTTTTTCCCCTTGAAAATCTAACAATTATTATAGCACAGGTGTCAATATAGTTTTTATGATTCATAGCTCTTTAGTTAATAAGAAAACTGTCAGAGGGTTCAGGTGTATGTGTAAGTTTTGTGTGAGTGTATACACCTACAGATACACGTATATTTTCTTTTAATTATTACTCATCGTTTTATGGAAGAGAAGCATTTAAAGAGATTATCTCATTTTCAGCTACGTTGAATCAGTTTTGGCTGGTAGGTGCAAAAATATCCTGTAAAGTAGGAAAATAATGTAATATATTCTTTTTCATAAACATTTCCTTAAAAACCTTGGCTTTGTAAACATGTATAAAAGTATACAACCAGGCTTCCAAAATGAGAACTATATTTCTTTTGCTTATATTTTTTTCCTCTATGTACTAGTGCTAGAATAACTAGTATAAAGCAGACTCCAAGGCAATAAAAAGAGATCTGAACATTTATATTGGCAAAGAATAAAGAACTTTTTTTAAAAAAAATCACAATCCCATTTTAAATGATTTCTCTTTTTTAGTATTGGTGATCATTTAGTGTTTAGTTTTGTTATATTTAGAGTGCAGTTAACAAAATCTGTTTAGCTGGTCATTACTAATGTAAAATACTAATTTAAATGGTTTCAGCTTAAGTACGACTAAGTATACTTCTAACAAATGGAACTGTAGGCACATTTGTTTCCTTGATTCATTAAGAAAAGTAGGCTTAGACATTCATTCATTCATTCATTCACTCACTCATTCATTCATTCATTCATTTCTTCATTAAGAAAAGAAGGCTCAGAATCAAATTGTATCAGACTGACTTCAATATACAGGTCTACCAGAAGTCTCAGAACTCAAAATAGTATGCCCATCAAAGAGAATCAAGTGTTTTAACTTACACTCCTATTTTGAAGATATATATTACAGAATATAAGTAAAGAAGCATTTCTATAGATTTTTCAGCTGCAAATGATGATACATCACTTTCTATCCATGAGTTTTAAACATATATATCAGGTCTCTTTTCTCAGAATTGAGAACTAGGGAAAACAAGACCACTGTCCTTTCCTTAAACTGATTGAGGAGAAACACAATGAAATAATACATTTCCTAAAACCTAGCATTAATTACTTGGGAAGTTCAATGTATTGTTTGGCCTGGAATAGGATTTTGAAGTAGAAACAAGATATCTAGTAATTCTGCTTCTTAAATTTAGGAGTTCACTTATCCAAGTCATGGCCATAAGCAATAATAGATAAATATTGACAAAAGATAACTATATTCAAGAAAAAGTAAATGTAGAGAATCAAATTATGGATTCACATATGATAAAATATGCTTAGTTTGCTTTTAGCTTGAGAAACTATGCAAACCAGACCATTATAATTTGTTCAACAAACCACAGTTGTTGAGTCTATGGACACTTTCCTAATTTCCCTGCTTCATTAAAAATATAAGAATCTGATTATACCATTCCCTGTGTAAATTTCTTATAGGAGATGTTTTTACAAAAATTATATCCAAATTTGGGGGGATTTTATTCTAGGGTTACTCATATGTGGAATAAAAAAATAATGCTGAATGCTAATAGGAAGCACTCAGCAAAGACTTATGGAGCAAAGAGAATGGCTTTGAATGTACTCAATATGAAATGATGATCAAGACAGAGATCAGCAAAACATAGATTCTACATTCTTTGTTATGCTTCCCACAAGAGTTGCCTTCCAGACTGCACTGAGATGCAATACGATATGGACCATTTTCCCCTTAGTATCAGGTAAATGAAGTTACAAATCTCAGATATAAAGACTGTCAATCTTAATGGCTAAGTAAAGACAGGGTTGGATGTGTGGCATATCCTTCCTTAATGGTTTGCCCCTGAGTGGTTTTCAGAATTCCCAACACAGATGTTTTAAATATGATATGCCCTTTCTTCCAGGATGCTAAATATAAATTTCATTTAGAAATATACTAATTTAGGGAAAATATTTTTATTTGATGAAAGCACTTTCTAAGGCAGCCAGGCTTTTTTAATTCTTTATATCTAAAAACATAATAATCAGAGAAAAGGACATTGGCTTTGAAGAGGGCTAAATAACCATATCTTTCATACACATACTCAGTGTGTACATTTTAATGTAAAAGTCCTCCAGATGTGAATAGATGAAAAATTAGAGGTTCTTGTTCTCTGGATATTCATTTGCTATATAAATCTCTCATCACATTCTTATCTGTTATGTAAATAAGATGTAGAATTCCAATAGTGTAGCAGTGTTCTACAGCAGATGGTGTAGTGAGATTTACCACACCATTACATTTAATGGGATTGAATTCATTTGGATTTCTTGAGGCTTGTACAGTCCTTATTCCGTGCAGCAGAGTTGCCACTGCTCCTGATTATATATGATTTTTAAAAATGCTTATAGAAGGGGAAAGAATCTTCTTTAGGAATATGCATGTTTTCTGTCAAAGTTTAAAATGGGTATGTGTTGTATTTCTCGGGATTTATATCCACTTCTAAAAAAATATTTAATGAATATTCAACAAAGAAGTTGAGACAATCCAAAATACTTGAAAATTTGCAGAAACAGTTAATTGTTTTCATGCAAGAGAGAAATCTCCTTATTCTCTTTCTATATTAGTGTTTTAAAAAGATAGCAAGCAGATAACAAAAGAGACCCGTTAGTTATAATGAACTGAAGTTTTGCAGTATGATATAAACAAAGTGAGATCACTTGATACTTCATTCATTAATAAGGTAAATATTATTTGAATTTTCCTGCATATATCAGTTACTTGGTAAATAACACAATTAAGATGACTAATGGTTACATGTAATGGCAATGTCCAAATAACTAGGTTAACTAGTTAACTAGTGTTAAGGCTTTGATCCAAATAGTCTTTTCTGTGATTGGAAGAATTTCTGCTTGATCAAAGTGCTTCTTCATCCTTTAAATTAGTGAAGATTTTGTCTTAGATCTCTGCTCCATTTTTTTATACCATTCAAAATATCAGCTACCGTGGGGACGGAGGTAAGGAATATACAGTTATTTGAGCATAACCTTTGATTATATATGTTTGATCTAGCTACAGTGCAGAATTTTCACTCCCCTTTATTTATACTAATGTTTGTTACCTATTGAAAATGTATATCCCTTCATTTATATATACTATGCTGCATGCCATACAAATTTCAATAATTTTGCACTTCACAAAAATTGACGCTCAGTATAAACAAGGAGAGAAAATCTTTTCACTGGAACAAAATATAGCCCACTCAAGGTAACCTCTTACAATATGTGACAAGTGGGACTACCTTAATTCCCTTCTATTAGAATGAAATAGCTTTGGGAAGAAAGAGAATAAATGAAAGATGACCTTAAATCACTTTGGTGTCCGGAACAGAACCAGCATCTATTTAATCACACTCAATGATGGCTTTCCAAGTATCAGGCTAGCAGATAAAGATTCAGATCACAGTTAAAACTGAACGACACATGTCCTTCTTATATGAGGGAAGAAAATTGTGAACATTGGATGCACTGGACACAAAGAAATTTTGCTCGTCAGCAAAGGAGCCTCCCATGAAAGTGTATAATTTCACAACTAAGTTAATCTATATTCCAGGTTCTAGGAGAGAAATGTGAGTGTAAGCTGATGAATTGTACTTCGCCAGATTTTCAGGATGAAACCTAAATAGTTGGTGATAACTGGCTTGCTGATAACTGGCTTTCCTTCCAGATTTGGGACAAACAGACTTATACAACTAAATCACAAGGTTTTGTTGTAGGCTAGCCCAAGCCTCTTTCACTGTGACTTCTTCCATGTACAAAAACTGCTGCATTGGCAATTAAAACTTTCTCCAATATTGGGAAGAGAAAGGGGAACACTGGGCAGAGTTTAGAGCACACAACTCTCTCTTCAAATGCTCAAAAAGAGTCGTGGTGGTGCAGTGGTTAGAATGCAGTATGGCAGGCTAATTCTGCCAACTGCTAGACTGTTTGATTCCACTGGCTCAAGGTTGACTCAGTCTTCCATCCTTCCAAGGTTGGTAAAATGAGAACCCAGATTGTTGGGGGCAATATGCTACTCTGTAAACTATTTAGACAGGGTTGCAAAATACTATGAAGCAGTATATAAGTCTAAATGCTATTGCCATGGGTATTGCCTTTTCCCATCACCACCACCCAGCATTTATCAGAATGAAATTTGCATTATTCTGCCTAACGGTAGTGCCAGTCCTGTTTTGCTACTCACTGCTACATGCTAAGGTTTCTTTATGACTTTTATTCTTTCCCTTCCTCATTTTCGGCATGGATTGGATTTAAAAAATAAATAAAGCAAGAATCCACTATTACATCTGGAGCCCACTTATTATCTGAACTAACCTTTGCCTATCTTCTGTACATTTTTTACACAGCTCATGCAGTTATGAACAAAGTAAATATTATCCAAGAGCTGAACTTAGAAGCTTATAAAACAAAAGACGCCAGAGGTATTCTGTGTTCTGTTCAGTTACCCATAGGATTTAGACAGGAAGGAAAAATTTAATACATGAAAATAATATATTGTTAAAGTTGATTAGCTGGCTGTAGTTTCCTAGATACAGTAGATTTTCTCCTTTAACACAGCAGGGGTGTGCATGACTTATGCAGGCAAAGCCTACTTTACAGAGGTTAAATTTGATCAAATTGATTAAACATAGGGGCTTAAAAAAAACAACCCTCTGTCAAGACCATTTACTAGTTTTGGGATTGTTCTTAGATTGCAGCTGATTCTGGAGTTTTGCCTAGCTTGAAATTAGGTATGATCTTTACCTCTTTGAAAAATCTAAAATATGCTCACTGTACAGCACATTTTAGGCTTTTAAATAGAGATTTTGAACCATAGAGAGAGCATATGCATAGCTAAAATAAAGCAGCTATCAATTCACTGCATGTCAATTTCTATTAAAATTGAGAAAATGTAATGGTGATTTAAAAAATCATAAAAGTATTGACAGCTTACATGTTTTTAAGTTTTATGTATAGCACTTTTAGTGTGCATGGCACTTTACAGGAGAAATCAATGCTCTTTCTGAAACATTCTACAATGTAAAATATAGATGGGGAAGGAGGAAGAGAAAGTCAAAATTGGGGCAAACACAAGACAAAAAATGCAGATTTCAGTTATTTCAGTTGCTCACACAAAAGTTTAGTTACAGCAGAGCCCTGGATTTTATTAAGAGAATTATGGGAACTAATATACATTTGAAATTTCCCTAAATTACTTGTCTCACCTGATTTTTTTAAAAAAAGATTCTTTTAATTAAAAAATAAATGGGATGTTAGCATGCTGAAAACTAAACCACCAGCCTCAAGCAGAAGCAGCATTTTTAACAATGCCTTTGGGCCTCACATAAACCCTCAGAGGCATTCTTAGAAAATAAATGTGGATGCTTGCAGCCCAGGGTTTCACTGGAAAGTATGTTCATCTGTATGGGAAATAAGAGATAAACTGACATGCAGAAAAAACCCTTTGGAGCAAGTAAGTATGTTAGAAAGCAAATATACCAGTTTACCGTTTGTTAAATGGATAGCATGTGTTTGTCTATGCCCATCAAAGAAAACACTTTGAAAGATGGATTATAATTCCAAAATGGCCTACATGCCACTTTAAATCGGATAGGGGCCCTACCAGGACAAACATGTGGATTATCTCAGGGCTAGGAAGTTTTCTGAATGTCTCACATCAACACCATCTTAGCAGAATTTAGTCTGAGTTGGATTCTACACATCTGGACCTTTTCCCAGTTTGTTTGCATTGGGTTAGCACTTTGATGGCATCTTCAGGTCAACTGGTGGTGCTAATCAAGAGTTGAATATAATTAGTGGAATTTGAGTACTTATTCTGCACTGATTAGAACTGCCTGCTAGGTTAGGATTGGAACTACCACAAATTTTGTGTCACACCGGCCCCAACTTGGGCTCCTAAGAAAGAAAGACCCTCAACTCCATTTGTGTAAAAGATATACTTTTACTAAAAGCCAGAACTAAAAGTTTGCACACAAAGATTCCCTAGTTAACGTTTCCTTTCCTGTTCCTCTCTCTTGTTATCTCCCTAATATCAGTTACATTCAAAGGAATTGTTTTGCTAAAGGTCCCTGCATTGGCAGCCTACAGGAGAGCTGTTGCATTCCCCCTTCCCAGGTCTCTGATCTTGGACTGATGAGCCAATGTCTCAGGAAGGCACAATGAGTAATTTTGGTTTGCCCCTTCCCAGAAACCCCCTCTCCCCACAATCTATGATAGGCTGGCATCTAGGGTATGCCTAGTCTAATGAAAAGAAGGACTGGGGTGACATGATAGTAGTATTCCAATATTTGAGGGACTGCCATAAAGAAGAAGGGTTCCAAAGCACCAGAAGTTAAGTGAAGAAGTAAAGGATGGAAACTAATCAAGTAGAGAAGCAATCTAAAAATAAGGACAAATTTCCTGATAGTGAGAACAATTAACCAGTGGAACAACTTGCCTTCAGTGATGGAGTTGTGGGTGCTCCATTACTGGAGCTTTTTAAGAAGAGATTGGACAGCCATTTGTCAAGAATGGTAGAGGGTCTCCTGTTTGTGCAGGGGGTTGGACTAGAAGACCTCCAAGGTCCCTTCCAATTTATTCTGTTATTTCTCCTAGATTGTTTATACAGAATTGTCTTGTATTAATACAATGGGGGTAATACTGTTTCTGCATCAGAACATCCTAAATCTGCCTTAGATGTGGGCTAGCAAAAGATAGAGGAGATATCCTTATCAAAATGGTAAATCAAACTTATTCAAGCTGAGACAGAAGACTGCATAGATGGTCTTCTAATATGAAACTGTTTCTAATCAAATCTCTTTTGTGCTGAAGCACTAACCTCTCACTAACAATAATGTATGTGTATACAGAGGGGTAACCATTAAACCAACTACATGAGGGACCACTGCTGCTAGTATAAAATTCTTGTTCTAGATTTGTCTTTTCAGTTCAAGCAAGGGAAAGTATTATGCATTTTCTTGCCCTGGAACTTGACTACCAGTCCATGTTAGCTTGTACTGTTTTTCTCCCTTATCCTTGGACTCTGGATCCCTTTGCCAGAAATATGTTGAATGAGACTAAATATATATATTTACATTTTGGTGCATTCTTCATGCATGTACTCTTTGCTCTCCTAAAGCAACTTTATGCACAACAAAAAGTGTCATACCAAATGTTTACAATTGGTGCTGCCGCAACAATTTCATTGGATGTTTTCCTTTTACTGTTTCACTTTGGCTTGACTTAATATAGTTATGTAAGAAGCATATCACCATTCCTTAATGAATTCTATATGAACTGGAATTCTATTTTGTGGGTGGATATATGATATACGTTGGCTCCCAGTTGTTCTAAGGGCAACCCTTAAGTCATGAACCTTTCCCTCACATCTAGCATTCTTTTCAACTGTTCTATAACTACAGAATGAAAAATAAGTTTAGTAAAATATAAAGTAGGCAACTATGTTTGTTCTCAACTGCAAACTGCATTCAAACTTTATTTGATAGGTGTTATGGACCTATATTTATTAGTGTAAATTAACATGAGTCATATGAGCAGTGAAGTGCAGAAAGCTAAATAGTAATTACCATCAGGATACAGTCCCTCCTACTAAGCACAATGAATATTCCTTTTTTCCCCACTGGCAGTGAAATTTTCTATTTTTAAACAAGATGCTTAATAAATCATTTTGAGAATACATTTCATCCACTTTATTTTCAAATTCCCACATGTTGTGAAACGTTTGAAATATGCCTTTGAGAAGTGCTTTGTCACTATGACTCTACTGAACAACCGGATTTAGGAAATACTCCTCATCCTCTGACAATCGCTTTAGAGCTTGCTTGTTTCTTGCAACTCTGGCATTAAGACAATGCAGTGATATTTAAAAGTTGATTCAACAGGAAGAGGTACCAACCAAAGCATATCTGAAATGTGAAATCTTTATTCATGTTGATATTTCATAACTCTATGAACTTGGGTAGCAGATGCCACCAGAAATGGCACTCAAACTAGTCCATTAAGACATACATAGGAAATATCAATAGGATTGGGAGAACCATGGGCATTGCCAAAGCAGCAAAACATGAGCAGCATTCCTGCAAATAAGCCCAATAACAGCAGCAAATAAGCTCTTAGTAGTGGAGCTAAGGAATGCTCTGGGTCAGTTGGAATAGAAAAAAGAAGTTGGAGGAAAATATGCATAGTCTATATCAGTGTTTCTGAGCCTTAGCAACTTTTAGACTTGTGGACTTCAACTCCCAGAAGAAGTTGAGAAACACTGATCTATGTACAATATATAGGAACAGGCTTGGAGTGCCTCCGTAAGTGATGGTGATAATCTGTAACATTTTGTTTCAGTTCTAATATTCTTTGAACACCTTCTTTGAGTTTTTATCATGTCTGAAGTTTAATCAAAGTGTCAAGGATTGTATGTATTTCATTATCATCAGGCACACGAAATATAACAAAACCCTTTATGTTTACAAAAGGATAACAAGGAAAAAACAGCAGCGATAATAGTAACAATGTTTGCTTTTTATGTTCACCATGATTTTAATGGCTTACAATTTTCCTGTATGAAACTGAGACCTTGTTAAAACTAAAAAATGTGCCCATGTGTGATTGCTTGCAAATTCATGGAGATTGCATTCTAGTATGGGTTGATCATACTTGTGTTTACTTGTGATTGCTGCAATATGCTATTTTAATCCTTTTCTGGCAGGTCTTGATATTTTTTTTTAAGCCATGCTTGAAAGAGATGGTGCTTTATTAAAATATAAATTCTAGGCTGGTGTTGAAATATTCATGGAAACAACTTGTAACTTTTATTTAAAGCAGTGTTGAGTTAATTCATATGCAGCCAATGGTTTTCAAACACAAACTGATATTGGCATATTTTGTAGGAATTAGTAAGCCAAAACCAGATAACAAATGTTTTGTGATGTCTCAAAACTGTTATTAAAATCACACCTGACAAAATGAAAACTAAGTACATGGAAAAATAATGTAGCATGGGAACACCAGTCATATTTGTTCAATAACTGTCATTCTATTGATGGGAAGTGAGATTTAATCATACTCACTCTTTACTCAAGGTCATGCCAAGATAGAAATGGAATCTGGTTATTTTTTTCTACATCATATATAAAAATATAGATTATAAATGCAAAGATACAAATAATGTCTTTAGAAATAATAATAATAATAATAATAATAATAATAATAATAATAATAATAATAATAATAATAATAATAATAAGAAGAAGAAGAAGAAGAAGAAGAAGAAGAAGAAAAAAAAAAAAGAAGAAGAAGAAGAAGAAGAAGAAGAAGAAGAAGAAGAAGAAGAAGAAGAACAACAACAACAACAACAACAACTACTAGTAGTAGTAGTTGTTGAAAGGGACCTTGGAGGTCATCTAGCCCAACCCCTGCTCAGGCAGGAAACCCTGTACCATTTCGGACAAATGGCTGTCCAGTCTCTTCTTAAAAACTTCCAGTGTTGGAGCATTTACAGCTTCTGGAGGCAGGTTGTTCCACTGATTAATTGTTCTAACTGTCAGAAAATTTCTCCTTAGTTCTAGGTTGCTTCTCTCTTTGGTTAGTTTCCATCCGTTGCTTCTTGTCCTGCCTTCAGGTGCTTTGGAGAATAGCTTGACTCCCTTTTCTTTGTGGCAGTCCCTGAGATATTGGAACACTGCTACCGTGTGTCCCCCCCCCCCCGTCCTTCTCTTCGTTAAACTAGACATACCCAATTCCAGCAACCGTTCCTTATATTTTTAGCCTCCAGTCCACAAGATGGCGGTGTGTTCACATGCAGCAGCCCTGAGCTCCCGGTATTGGCGTGTGGTGTTTGGAATAATGAGTGTATGGATGTGTGTGCACAGTGTAGTGCAAGGGGTTAAATTTGCCTATACACGCGTAGAGCTGCTAAACATTGGGCTTGCAAGTCAATCTGGGATTACCAGCGATTTTCAGCAGTCCCACAACATACCGAATTGCATAGCGAGGCTTCCAGGATCTCCATGGATTGTCATCGGGTCGGGGAGGTGCTGATGAAAGTGAAAGTGAAAGTAGCGGAAACAAAAGTGCGGCTGCAAAACTGGTCTGTTGGCTCGGCTCAGAAAACAGCCCCACAGACTAGCGCTGCCAAGTGTCTTCTTGAACAACGCTAGATCCCTCGTCCATAAAATTGACGAATTAGAGCTGCAGATGGCAGCAAGCAGGCTTCTCCGTGAAAGCTGTGTGATGATTGTCATGGAGATCTGGTTACACCCAGCTGTACCTGATGCGGCAGTGGAGTTGACAAGCCGAGTCATTTATCGCTCCGATAGAAATGGCGATTCCGGTAAGAGCAAGGGAGGAGGACTCTGTATTTACATACACAGTGATTGGTGTGTTGACAGCAGAGCAGTCTATACGTATTGTTCCCCAGATGTGGAACTAATGACTGTCACATGTAGGCCATTCTATATGCCTAGAGAAATCACTGTGATAATTATTATAGCTGTTTATATTCCACCTGATGCCAATGTTAGCATGGCGCTTTCTAAGCTGTATGAAGTCATCTCTAGGCAGCAGCAAACTCACCCAGAGGGTGCACTTGTCGTGGCTGGGACTTCAATCAAGCTTGTCTCAAGGCAGTTCTTCCTAAGTTTGTGCAGTAGGTGCAATTTTCCACCAGAGGGAAGAACACTTTAGACTGTGTGTGCTCTAATATGAAACTGGCATACAGAACAATGCTCCTCCCCCATCTGGGTACATCCGACCATCTTTCACTCCTGTTTATTTATTTATTTATTTATTTATTTTTTAAATTTATATCCCGCCCTTCTCCTTGCGAACTCAGGGCGGCTAACAACCGGATAAAAATACAAAAAATACAAAAATATCAAACTACAAATTTAAAATTAATTAAAAGGGAAATATTCATAATTGGTCTAATTAAAATTATAATTAAAACCCCCTCTAAAAGTTTTCCCCTAGGCCAATCCCGCAAGCTGGAATAACCATGTCTTAAGGGCGCGGCGGAAGGAAGGGAGATCAGGGATCACCCTGATCTCTGGGGGTAGTTCATTCCAGAGGGTGGGAGCTCCCACAGAGAAGGCCCTCCCCCTTGGGGTCACCAGCCGGCACTGTCTGGCTGACGGTACCCCGAGGAGACCCACTCTGTGGGAGCGTACAGGTCGATGGGGGGTAATCTGCGGCAGGAGGCGGTCTCGGAGATATCCGGGTCCGATGCCATGGAGCGCTTTAAAGATGATGGTCAGCACCTTGAAGCGCACCTGGAAGGCCACCGGCAGCCAATGCAGCTCGCGCAGCAGCGGTGTTACATGGGAG
>NW_015386489.1:18828-29232 GCF_001527695.2 Protobothrops mucrosquamatus
CACCCAAACGCCACAGCATGATACTGTGGTCCACAGTATCAAAAGCCGCTGAGAGGTCCAAAAGAACAAGGACAGAGGAATGGCCCCTGTCCCGGGCCCTCCAGAGATCATTCACCAACGTGACCAGTGCCGTTTCCGTGCTGTATCCCGGCCTGAAGCCCGACTGGAGAGGGTCCAGATAGACTGTTGTGATCGAAGTATGTCCCTCTCAGGAAAAGAACTCAGCCAGTCACGAAAAAGGTTAAAATCTGGCCAGAAGGTACTCTCAGTCAGCTGCAGGACTGTTTTGAAACCACTGAGTAGAGTGTATTTGAACATCAAGACCTGCATGAATACACTGATGCCGTATTCTTTACATCAAAGTGTGCACTAATAGTGTGACAACGGAAAAGTGCATCAAAGTCTACGGGAATTGTAAACCCTGGATGACTGCAGAGGTATGGACACTTGTGAGAGCCCGGGATTCTGCCTTTAAGGCAGGGGACAGGGATACATATAGAAAGGCCAGGGCAAACCTTAGAAGAGGCATTAAGATGGCAAAACAATAATATAAACATAAGATGGAGAATCATTTAGCAGATAATGACCTGAAGCAAGTGTGGCAGGGATTGCAGCACCTAATTATCTATAAGGGCAATATGAAGAACACAGTCAATGCCGATGCCTTGTTGATAGAAGAGTTGAACATCTTCTTCGCTCTCTATGAGATGAAAAGACCAGACCCCGTAGCTTCTGCCTGCTGGCCTTCTGATTCCCAGCCACTCACCCTATATGAACATCAAGTGAAAGCTGTATTGAAGGATGTGAATTCCAGCAAAGCTATAGGCCAAGAGGGGGTGATGGGGATAGTGGTAAAGAATTGTGCCGATCAATTAACAAGGGTCCTGACAAGAATTTTTAACATCTCCCTGCAAACGGCCTGTGTTCTGTCATGCTTGAAAGCAGCCACTATTGTCCCAGTCCTGAAGAAAACAGCAATTAATTGCCTAAACGACTACAGACCTATCGCATTAACGTCTGTAGTGATGAAATGCTTCAAAAGACTGATTCTCCAACACCTTAGGACATGCCTCCCATTGGACTTTGACAAACATCAGTTTGCCTACAGGGGGAATAGGTCGACAGACAACACTATAGGTACTGCCTTACATTCTGTAGTGAGCCATCTGGAGAAACCTGGAAACTATGTCAGGATGCTTTTCATTGACTATAGCTCAGCTTTCAATACTATTCTGCCAAGCATCCTTATTGAAAAACTGACTGACTTGGATTTTCCCCCCTCCATCTGTGACTGGATCAAAAACTTTCTGATGGACCGGTCACAAACAGTGAGGGTCAGATCTGTCACATCCACCTCCCTGAAGCTTTGCACTGGCTCACCACAGGGCTGTGTACTCAGTCCCTACCTGTATTCACTGTACACGCATGATTGTGTATCGTCTGACCCATCCACTGCGGTCATTAATTTTGCAAATGATACTACCGTATTGGGTCTTATTACAGGTGGAGACGAAACAGCGTACAGGGGGGAGGTACAAAAACTATTCTCATTGTGTCTAGAAAACAACTTGAACCTGAATATTGGCAAGACAAAGGAGATGGTGTTAGACTTCTGGAAGAAAAGAGAGGAACCCGCCCCACTTTACATCGGGGGGGCTGTGTGGAGAGGGTTTCCTCCTTCAAATTCCTGGGAATCTACCTCAGCAAAGATCTCACCTGGAAAATCTATACATCCCAGGTGGCCAGAAAGGCCCAACAGAGACTCCACTTCCTTAGGATCTTGCGAAAAAAGAAAGTGGAACAATGATTGATGACCTTCTTTTACCAGTCCACTATAGAAAGTGTCCTCTCACATTGCATTATGGTGTGGTATGCTGGCTTGACAGCCGCGGATAGAAAGACATTACAGAGGGTGGTCAGCACAGCACAAAATATCGTGGGTTGTCCCCTGATACCAATAGACGCCATCGCTAGGGCCCACTGCCTTAGAAGAGTGAGGAAAATCCTCAGGGACGACTCACACCCTGGTCAACACTTCTTTACTCTCTACCATCGGGTAGGATATATAGAAGCATAGTCAGCCGCACCAACAGGCTGAAGAACAGTTTCTACTCATGGGCTGTCAGACTCCTGAATGGTAAATAACTCCATGTATGATAGACTTGCGGGGCCGGCACGTTGTGCAATAAGTTCACATGGTGCAATAAGATTGTGTGTTTGTTGTTACTGTGAGTTGTGTTGGGGGGGTGCACGAAGGGAGGCTTAGCCAATCTTATTGTACACATGTTGTACTTTGACAATAAAGATTGATTTGATCATCTTTGTTGCTCTTCTCTGTACTCTTTCTAGAGTCTCAACATCTCTTTTATATCGTGGTGACTAAAACTGGATGCATTATTCCAGATGTGGCCTTACCAAGGCATTGTAAAGTGGTATTAACACTTCACGTGATCTTGATTCTATCTTCTGTTAATGCAGCCTAGTGCTGTGTTGGCTTTTTTTTTTTTTTGGCAACTGCAGCACACTGCTGGCTCATATTTAAGTGATTGTCCACCAGGACTCCGAGATCCCTGTCACAGTTGCTACTATTGAGCAAGGTACCACCTATACTATACCTGTGCATTTGTTTTTTCTTGCCTAAATGTAGAACCTTACTTACCATTGAATTTCATTTTGTTAGATAGCACCCAAAGTTCAAGTCTGTCAAGATCCTTCTGTATCTTAAGTCTATCTTCTGGAGTGTTGGCTATTCCTGCCAGCTTGGTGTTGTCGGCAAATTTGACGAGTTCCCCATCTATCTCCTCATCCAAATCATTGATGAAGATGTTGAACAGCACTGGGCCCAGAACAGAGCCCTGGGGCACCCCACTACACACTTCCCTCCATGTAGATACAGTTCCATTGAGGACCACATGCTGAGTATGGCCAGCCAGCCAGCTACGAATCCTTCTGGTGATGATGCTGTCTAACCCACATTTTTCTATCTTATCAAGTAGTAGGTTGTGGTATACTTTATCAAATACCTTACTGAAGTCCATGTAAATTATATTCACAGCATTCCTCTGGTCCACTAACTTTGTCACTAACAATAAGATTTGTCTGGCATGATCTGTTTTTGACAAACCCATGTTGGCTTTTGGTAATGACTTTGTTTGCCTCTAGGTGTTCACTGATTCATTGCTTGATTATCTTTTCCAGAATCTTCCCAGGTATTGAGGTCAGGCTGATAGTTTTCTGGATCCATTTTTTTCCTTTTTTGAAGATAGGAACTACATCAGCTCTTTTCCAGTCCTCTGGTTGTTCCCCAGTGCTCCAGGATCTTTGAAAGATATAGTTCAGTGGTTCTGAGATCACATCTGCCAGTTCCTTCAGAACCTTGGGGTGTAATCCATCTAGTCCTGATGATTTGAACTCATCTAGGGTGGACAGGTGCTCACTTACTATATTCTTGCCTATCTTAACTTGTGTTTCTAATCTGTTTTTTACGGTACTGTTTTTGATAGGTTGGACTTTTTTCCCCTTGTGTAAATACAGATGTAAAAAATGAGTTAAATAGTTCTGCTTTCTTCCTGTTGCTTATCACCTTCTTACCATAATAAACAGATGCAAATGCACTTGCTTGAAAAATGCTACTGGTAAGTTTGAACATTATCTTTCCCTCTCACTGACAGTTACAAATACACAGCACATGACATGTTCATGACTCTATCTTTTCTCCAAATGAAACAAGAAAGGTTGAAACAGAAGACAGATGGGCTGGTGCTAAAACATAGAAGCAGCATGAAACAGCTGTGGTCAGTTAACGACAATAGCCTAGAAAACATGCTTTCTTATTATTATTATCTTTATTATTAATAAAGGAGGATATTTGTAGCTCAGTTGACATGAGGGGTACTTGGTGCTCGCTGAGCTTGCTTGTTTTCTGGTAAGCATTTCATTACCCAAACTAGGTAACATCATCAGTGTTACCTAACTGATGATGTTAGGTAAAACTGATGATGTTGCCTTGTTTGGGTAATGAAATGTCTGCAAGAAAACAAAAAAGCTCAGAGAGCACCAAGAACCCCTCATCCTTATTAGTTTAAAAAAAAAGGAAGAATGGTATGTGATTGAATCTAGAAGTACCAAAAGCAAACCCAAATAGGTAGTAATTCCAGAATTCTTAGAATTGTTGGCTGAGAAATGACAAGTGTTTCCATGTGTTCAGCAGTGATACAGAAGCATTAAAGAACATTCCAAACCTAAACTAAGATACTCATTTTATATATTCACATTAGGTTTCACACTCTTCTGCTTTCAACAGAAACAAACACAAAATACTTTGCTACACATTCTCTCTTTCCTTGAAAAGGCCCCTAAAACAAAATCAGAAACCAAGTTATGAGTGAGGTACCTATGTCTTATACTAATAGGCTAAGTCTAAGGCAGACCTTAGAATTATCTAAAACGTAAGTTTTGTTTGGTTAACATTTGTGGTGGTGCTTATCGAAAGCATATCCACTTGCAAACACATTTTATGCTTTCTGTTTATGCAGAAGCATATCATTTTATTTTATTTTATTTTTATAGGGGTTGGCTGCCATAAATGACATATCATATCCTTTGCATAAAAGGCCGTTAGGTTCTGCCACCCTCAAAGATCATTCTCCTTTGGAAAGAGGAATGAGGGTTTTGCTATCAAATATTAGGAGAGAACATTACCTGAGAGTAAATGAGCAGCCAGTGCAATTATCCTGGCATCTCCAAAAATGGCACAGGCACACAGTGACACATTACAACTGATTGGAAGGCCGGGTGACACCAGAATGCTGGTGATTGCCTTTTATAACACTCCTCTCATTTTGAGCATGGATTTTGTATCAAAATGGTCATACTAATTTCAGAAAATGTAGTAAAACTCCAGCTGCAATATGTCTGGCTGCAAGGGACAATAGCCTGTGATCTATGTCTGTGAGATCCTGAAAGACAGCTTAATTAGCGAAACTATAGTAATGGTTTGAAAATACGTTACAATGTCTTCAGGTAGTTTGTTATGAAAATTACTGATCAGCCCTTTGAGCTACATTTAAAAGACCTCTGTGTTGAGTTATCATGCCTGAATAAAAATAATAATTTAAGAACACACTCTGATTTTCCCCTAATACAGTATAACAAGGTAATGACACAATCTATGGTTTTGCATTGCTGCTGTACACCTCATGAAGCTGAGAATGGATTTTGCAAAACATTAGTTTACATGCATTTGTGTGGTTTACAACATGAAGGACATGTTATGAAATCCACATAGTCCAGTTTTGTTCTCCAGTTTTGTTATTTGAGACTATAGCAGAAAATATGGAAAGGGCAAGGCAAAATTCAACCCACAATTTAAGACTACACATTCCATTGCAATGTTGATATACATCTAGATTGAGTAAAGGAACTGACTTCAGAAATTATAGTACAAAGCATAAATTAGGATTGAAGGACATGAAATGTACTTTCTAGCAGGATCACTTTCCTCAGTCACAGTGGTAGAAACAAATATTTTAAATTCCTTTCAGCCCAGTGTCTATTAAAAGCGAATGGAGTCATTTCAGGGTTTAGAGATGGAAAATCAGTAAATTACAAAAGATTAATGGAAGTAAAGTAGCAGTGCACTCAAGATCATGAGGGGTCTGAAAAAACCTAACCTTAATAAATCTGCACATGTGTTGTGCATGTAACATATATAAATGGTGATAATTTATCTCTTTGACTATATTAGTCTCCAGTTTATTATTATATATTATTTGGTATCCTCCATTTTTCTTTCTGAACATAAAAATGGAAGTCATTACCACACAATTATATCCAATAATGTGAACTAAAGAAAATCCTGCTAATATAATCCAGATTATATACTAAATATAATGTGAAATAATTGCACTGTAAAGATTTGTTCTCTATATATCTTTACCTATGTCTACATCTATTTTTTGGTACATCTGTTTTACCGTGTGCCACCTTCTGAGTACAGTAAGACTTCTTTCTGGCTCCACCATGAGAGAATATTTTTAGCTATAATTTGAAGTCCTGATTCAAATTCTGTCCCTATTTGCCTAGAAATAGCAGGTGTTCTAAGAGTATGATATAGAAAAATAACTATGTTAACTTATTCCTTTGTTGTAGTAAATATCTCTCAGTGAAGGTTAGGATAATGTAGCACAGCAAAACGTGTTTTGTGTTGTATCCTAGGCATGAAAAAAAACAGAGAAAAATAGAGTCTGTAGTAGAAGTAACGATGAAATAATTAATTTTGTTAAATCATCATAAATAGAAATATTTTATTTCTTCATGCTCCTTTCTCAAGCATTCAGCTTAGCTCACTATTCCTTTAGAATGAAAAATTCTTAAGAATCTTTCTTTTAAACTTCCTTTGCCAGGCTCCTGTTTCATCTCCCTATCTGAACCCTTCTAAGATTCCCATATCATTGAACATTCAGTCCTTCAGAACACTTAGCTATCTGATCATTCTATTGATTTCCACTGCCAAATTCATACATAGACTCCCTATTAATTCTCTTAATAAGTTCATTCTCTCCATATTGACTGTCTTATATCCTTTGCACAATTTTTGTAACAGCCTTTGCTTGCTCAGGTCAAACAAGTTACTGAACATTTACAATAAGTAATCAGCAACTTTAAGGACACAGCAGTTGCAATCAGAAGCTATTCAGAAGATCACTGTTCACCTCAGCATCTTCAGAGACAGTTGTCTGGGTATTTCCTTTTCTTCCATATCTTTTCTTTCCACTGAAGTCTTCTATCAGACTTTTTATAATCTCTTACCATTCATTTGTTCAACATACCCCTTGATATGTAATATTTAAAACATTAATTCCAAAATAAGGTTCACTTTATTAATTTTACAGAGGTATATTGTCTCAATATTGTATGTAAATGCATATGCTTATGTATATGTATATGTTAGGCATATAATTAAATAAATTCTTAATAAATAAAAAGCTATAAGAGAAGATGAAGACAATAAAAAAATAATAGTGAGAAAAGAAATTAGAAATAGAAAAGAAAAAGAAAAAGAAAACAATATTCAATAATTAGTCTGTGTGATAAAAAGAGGAGTTTCCTTTGCTCTGGGGAAAACTCTAAATGTCAAAATTCTAAAGCACAATACATGTTATCAGCTTATTGCAAGGCCTTTACATTTTATCCTAATTTTCAACTACATCATTAATAAAATATAAATGCAGGAAGGGAGGACTGAAAGTTTGCAGTTTTAACCCTTGTCTTAGTTGTTTTCTTAATACTGAAAATAGGTTTTATGGAAATATAATCTTATTTCAAAATATAAATAGAAGATTCAAAGGCATTAGTCAACCCTGAGGGCTGCAAGATTGTAGCTGACCAGATCTTAATAGTGAGATAGGAAACTATTTGAAAGATATGAAGGAATCTGGATTATACAAAGCCAATTTTTGCACCCACTAGCCAAGCTACAATACAATCATGACACTAGTCCTATAGCAATAGCAATAACACTTAGACTTATACACTGCTCCATAGTGCTTTATAGCAGTCTCTGAGCAGTTTACAAACGTTAACATATTGGGTCTTCATTTTACAATCTGCATCTTCATTTTACCAGTTTTCAAAGGATGGAAGGCTGAATCAACCATGAGCTGGTCAGAATCAAATTCCAGACTATGGACAGAGTTTGCCCGCAATACTGCATTCAAACCTCTGTGCCACCATGGCTCATGCTGAGAAAGACAGTGTCTTGAAATTAAAAGAAGGTAGAATGGGCTAGAATTATCTACAGTGACAGCATGTGAGAAGTTTAACAAAACACTGCAGTATTTATTATATATATAGATATATACACTTTTAAATACATTGCTACCACTTATAGACTCATGAAGATTTATAATAACATAAGGCAGAATTAATAAATATAAAAATATAATAAAAATAACTTCAAATCTTTAACACAAAATTCCTAGTAGTAAATGTATATTGAATGAGATCTTCTTGGGAGCGAGGTTAAAATATGGCAAAATTAGTAAACCATAGTAGTAATTTGGCAAAGAAAATTAAAAAGCATAGAGATGGTTAAATAAATTACTGTACAAATTATAAATTTGTACCATAATTATAAATTACAACAAATTTATGCTGAAGACCTATGATGAAGGATATCTGCAGAGAACATATTTAAAATGTTACTGTAAACCTCCTGGCCAAAATTCCATTTTATTCTACAAATGGTACAGATAATAATGAGAGCCTATATAGTGCAAATGAATGGTTGGACTATAGCTGGGCAAAACCAAGTTCAAATCCATGAAATTCGTGAAATTTCTTGGAGAACTTTGGACTAGTCAATTTCTTTCAGCTCAACTTATACGATAAAGAGAGATTCCCAGGTGAACCATTTCAACTTCTTGAAAAGGCAGATAAACAATATCCAATGCATATATTACAATATCCAATAAATGCATACATTATAATATCCAATAAATGCATACATTTCATTGGTAAATCAACATGATTATTAATTTGGGCCTATATAAAGAACATAAGATTTGTGTTCAGAATGTGCTGCCAAGGTCACGAGAGACAATGAAATAGATGGCATATAAATTAAATAAATAGAATTGTCAAGAGTCGGACATGACTGAATGAATATAATCCTCCTCCTCTTCTTCCTCCTCCTCCTCCTCCTCCTCCTCCTCCTCATCATCATCATCATCATCATCATCATCATCTTCAAATAAAAATTCATTCCTAGAAATCTTTTGACTATTATTATTAGGAAAGTTACTATAAATCAGAATTGAGCATTGTTTCCTACTTTTTTTCATCATTCACAAAAAATTGAGTTGTTCTTACTATAGAAGATGAATTGTAACAAACTTGTATCTGTGAGATTTCAAATCATTGCACTCCCTGGAAAACCACTAATTTATTCAGGGGTTTGTCATCTCTGCTAAAGATGAGTTTCATAGCTGGACTTCCAAATTAACACTTCAGTAAAGCTATCACACACACTGGGGTACTCAACAGGAGTCCCAAACAACATAATGCACTGCTTATGCCTAAGAACGATACTCTTGATATAATTAATTATGTCCTGCATGGTGCAAAGATGTATTTCATTCTCTCTGTGTATAATGCAGTGAAATGAAACAGATGCTGAGGACAGACACAAGTTTTAAAGGCTTTTTGTTAAGCCTTGATATGATCGATATTGACATTATTGTGATATTCATTTTCATCTAAGAAATATAATGGCAAGTTCCTATATAACACTACTCATTTATATCTAAATATTTGATGAAGCATTTCACAGGTTTGTTTTAAACATCCATTTTGACTTGTCCAAATAGGGGCCTCATTTACACCTTACAAAATAAAGTAATTCAAATGAGAAATCAGCTAATGTTCAGTTAATAACAGCTAAATATTGTTTTTGTGAAAGGAGTTACATCAATTTTATAAGTGTTCTAACTTAAAATGAAGCACTTACCTAATAACCATGGGCTTAAACTATTTCTACTTGTCTTTAAATATTTTCCCCTTGTGAAAATTATATGTATATATTTAAGATTTTATAAGGATGGTTATCACTCTTAAACTCTACTTGTTTATTAATATATAACAGTGAAAAGCAGTCTGATACCACCTGCACAAAAATATTTTCATACACTTTCCTTCACAGAACAGGCTTCGAAACTCATCTGATTTAAAATCAATAAATAAAATTAAAAAATATATCTAAGAAGCTTGCTTACAGAATAGACATGAAAAATAAAAATTCTAGATAAATATATGAAATAATAATACATTTCTTAAAGCTGTGGGGGCTACATTTTACTTTATCTGAATGTAGACAAGTAATCCTTTAAAAATGGGGCAAATAGGGCAATCTTCCTTGTCCTCTTTCTTCTTTCTTCAGTAAAAATTGAACTTTATAAGTGGTTGATTATTCATCTGGCTATTAGAAAAATAGATTATCCAACCTGATAGTTACATTTCCAATCATTTTTAGCAAACACATCGTCAATTTTAGCAATGTAGTACTGAATTAATATATCATTGGTAAAATATCTTATATATTTTTTCTAAGTATGATACAGTAAATTTAATATTTTTTCTTCCATTGATATATTGTTGCATATTAGTTGTTATGTCTGAATCCAGAAATCCTATAGAGCAGTGATGGCGAACCTTTTAAAAACTAAAACTGCAACCCCAAACCCACTTATGCATCGTCGAGTGCCGGGTGGGTGTGGCCCATTGGCTGGGTGTGGCTCATTGGCTGGACATGGCCCACTGGGTGGGTGTGGCTGCAGTGGTAATGGCAGACTGGGTGGGACTAAAAAGTTCAATCAATCAATTCCAATTTTGCAAGATCTTTTTTTT
>NW_015386489.1:31124-42956 GCF_001527695.2 Protobothrops mucrosquamatus
AACTTCTCCCTTTAACTCTCTAATTAATAATATGAAATCCCTTCTAATAAATTAAAACCCCAATTTTCTTCAACCTTATTCTAGCTTTCTTCCTTTCCAACTAGGCTTCCATATCAGTGCTTTTAGATCATCAAATAGATCTCCCTCTATTATTATATATGTTAATTGAAATAAAGGAGACCATTCAATTGCCTTTTTTGGGGGGAAGGACTAGACCATTTGTATTTGTTAAATTGTCTCCCTGTTATTCCAATTTGCCCTGATATATTTGTCTTCCATTCAATCTGTTATTCTTCTTTCTCAAATTTCTTCTGATTTATATAGAAAGTCATTTCCATTTTCAGTGTTGTCACTTCCTTTTCTGGATTTTCCATCAGCTGTATTTGTTGGTCAATTGAGTCCTCTGTCTTAATATTTGATTGTCCCACTTCTGTTATCTTCTGTTGTCTTCTGTTGGTTCTTTGGTTGTAGTCAAAGTTTGAGTTTGTGTATCTAAGCTGGCATCTTGATCTTTTATGTTATATCTTATTTTATCACAAGCTAAAATAATGTATTGCTTTCAACATGGAAAAGATCTTTTTCTGGCCTTCATCCATCTCTTTCATGTGTTTATAAATAGTCTTTCTAGTAGAACTTGTTTGTCAAGCAAGATTTTATAATCCAAGGTATTTCAACATATATAGTGACCAATATTCCTCAAATAAAGAGATAGGAAAGCAGTTTCCCACATATAACTCTGAGAGTCAGTAAAGGTTTACATTCACAGTTCAAGTAGGCCAATTATGCTGCCCAGCTGTTGTCTTACAGCTAATTCTCTCACAGTTGGTGCCAAGGTCAGAAAAGTCTTATCTAAGGTCTGGGCTTCAAGCCAAGTCTCTTTCAGGAAATAATAAGTTGTAGTACAAAACTTCACCCCTAGATGTCACCGATGCCATTTAAGGTTTTTAAGTCCAAAATTTTTATAATCCTTTTTCCAATTTTATTTCTTTTTTGTAGATTAAAAACAAGAGTCTCCAATAAAAATAGGAAAATGTTTGGTCCCCAAGTTTTAGGAATATATAAATCCAATTAGATTAAAGTTGTTCTTTTAATGCTTTAATTCAAATGCCGCTATTCTTAGAGGGTGGGATAGAAATTCCCTTCCCTCTCTCCTCACAGGGGGAAAGATACTTCAGGCAGCTTTTACAGGAAAAGAAAGTACTTAGGGTAAAGAAAAGATCAGATCTCACCCAGTTTCATCCACGTTGCTTTCGAAGTGCTTGGTGGTGAGTTTGACTTCAACTGTCTGCAGCCTAGTGACAGGCCATATTACGGACCACTCCAATGATGCCGCGGAAGTGATGTCCCGGTGCCTGGAGGCCGTGCGAGTCTGGATGGGGAGGAACAAGCTTCGACTCAACCCATCCAAGACCGAGTGGCTGTGGTTTCCGGCGTCACGACATAGCCAGTTGGCTCCATCTCTGGCTATCGGGGGCGAGTCATTAGCTCCCGCGGAGAGGGCCCGCAACCTGGGCGTCCTCCTGGATTCTCGGCTGTCTTTAGACGATCATGTGACGGCCGTGGCCAGGGGGTCTTTTCATCAGGCTTGCCTGATACGCCAGTTGCACCCCTTTCTGGATCGTGACGCCCTACGTACGGTCACTCAAGCCCTCGTTTCCCGCCTGGACTATTGCAACACTCTCTACATGGGGCTCCCCTTGAGGTGCACCTGGAGGCTCCAGCTAGTTCAGAATGCGGCTGCGCGGGGGATTTTGGGGGCCTCCAGATACTCCCATGTAACACCTCTCCTGCGCGAGCTGCACTGGCTGCCTGTGGCCTTCCGGGTGCGCTTCAAGGTGTTAGTAACAACCTTTAAAGCACTCCATGGCAATGGACCTAGGTATTTGCAAGACCGCCTCCTACCAAATACCTCCCTTTGACCAGTCCGCTCCCACAGAGAGGGCTTCCTTAGGGTGCCGTCGGCCAGTCAATGCCGGCTGGCGACCCCCAGGGGGAGAGCCTTCTCTGTGGCAGCTCCTGCCCTCTGGAATGACCTACCCCCTGACCTACGTACGACTACGGACCTGCGCCTCTTTCGCTGAGCCTTGAAAACCCATCTATTCCATGCGGCCGGCCTGGCGTAGTTCTGATTGTGTTTTGGTAGGGGTTTTTTTATGGGGTATTTCAGAGCAGGCTTTTTATTTAATATTTATTGTGATTTTTATTATTGCCTGTTCACCGCCCTGAGTCCCGTAAGGGAGATAGGGCGGTATATAAATTTAAATAATAAATAAATAATAAATACTATGGCTGGTGTTTCCTCCCCCAGTTTGGAGGGCTGCCCCAGATTGAGCGGAAGGGCTGCCGCCCTCCCACAATCAAGTGGGGGACCCCTCCTTGCTCATCACCCCTACAGGGCAATCTTCGATCCTTTCCAGGGTTCCCCAGCAGAGTGAAAACAGACACGGAAGACGGAGCTCGTCTTCCAAACATCCGTAGCAGCCAGGGTGGCAAACCGGAAGCCATCTTATATTCCATCTTATTTTTTTATTTCCATTAGAACTGTGTCACTTAACTGAAGATATTGAAACCAGTCAAATTCTGGTTTCTGAAGTTCTGACCATTTTGAAGAATCTCAAAAGATTTTGTCTTTGTCTTCTTCAAAGTTACCCCTTTGAAAACTATTTTTAATGGCATTTTGATACAGTTCTGAAGGAGAACAAAATAATTGTGTGGTTCAACAAAATAGAAAAAATATAATTCAGTTTTGCTCATTTCTACTGAAAAAGGGTTCATCCTAGTAGTATTATCCTAGCTATACAGCTACCAATTGATAAAATCTTTGGGCTGGACTTTCATGTTCACCAAGGTCATGCTACTGTACTAAAAGGAGGGAAAATAGTCCTTTGCAGAAATAGTCCTTTGCTCATGCTACCTGAGAGAAAAGTGAAATATAGGACCTGTTTTAAACAATTTAAAGATGTGTTTGGTCTGTCTCACAACAGGTGGCTATCAAATGTATTCATCTTGCTTGATCTACTCCATGTTCAACCTAGGGATTAGAAAAATGATCTTCTTTGGGCTTAACAAGATGGATATCCTCCAATGTTTGCCAAAGAGTGAACTGAGATATAGCAGGTGAACTATGCATCTTTCCATCTTTCTTCTTGCCGTAACTCAGTCATGAATTTTTGATTAATAGACACTGAGATCATTCTCTTCAATGTACCATGAAGCTGTCCATTTGGATTTGAATCCACTCAATTGGGATATGATTTCAGCTTGGAGTTTCAATATCTTTAAACAATTTTTAATCTTTTTACCTCAATGAATCATATTGCTTCTGGAAAATAGAAGACTCTTGAGAATCTTATCATCAGTTCTGCATTCCATGTTTTGAACACAGCATTGCAAACACCTTTAAAGAGAATTGCCTTGTATCATGCTTTAGTAACAACATTTTTTGTAGTATCAAACTAAGTCCTTATTTTATGTACACACTGAAGTACATTTTAATAATCTTTCAGACTTTTGATGGATTACTATTTATACAATGCCCCCCTGTTGAAATAGTACTCATATTAACTGATTTTTTCTGATAAATATTTTTCTGTGGAACAATTTTTACAGATCTGAATTTGTTCAGTGTGATAAAATCTGCTTTTACATTAACTCTCTGGTTCCTACAAATAGCAAGCAATTCCTAAAAATTCATGGACATTCATGATAAAAAAAATGTTAGACTACCTATGTATCTATTAATTCAGTATGATATAGTTTTGATATAAAAACTTACATTACCAAAACAAACAAACTTGGTAGATTGTACTACCCAGCAGGCGTTGGAAGATCTTTTATCTCATGTTAACATTTTTCTATACCTAATGAGACCTTACTTGAAAATTTGAAAATTCTTCACTCATTTATGTTTTCAAAATGAGCCATATTATTCTTTCTACATCTACTTTTTAAAATCTTTGTACAGTATCAGTTGAATTTTATTTATTTTTCCCTCTCATGGCCAATACACCTACTATCACTTTCAATGCTACAACTATTGCTTTCTATAGTATGTCATATATAACTTTTTTGGTGATTCTGTCCAAGGGACAAGTTTTTGAACATCCCAGGAACAAATGCAAAAGTATTAAATTATGAAATTTTAATTAAACGTTTTAAAGTTAAGATTAAATGAATACAATTAATTTACAATAGTTACAATTCTTCTCTGTATTGAGAATACTTTCTTATTTTTTACATAAAATAGGGATGCATTGGGTATGTTTAACTGGAGAAAAGAAGACAGTATGAATCATGATAACTGTTCTTAAAATCTGTCATGCAGAAGATGAAACAGAGTTATTCAGAACTGATTATAACACAGAGCAAGAAGTGATGGGTTTAAATTACAAAGAAACAAATTTAGGAAAAACCTCAAGAAGAATTTCTTAATGGTAAGAGGAGAATAGTCTACCATGGGAAGTTGAGGATTATGTTTTGCTGATGTCATTTAAATATGATACTTAAACAGAGACTGGATAGCCATTCATTGAACTGATATAGTAGTGGGTTTATGCACTGGGCACAATAATGAATTAGATGATCCCTAAAGTCCCTTTCAGGTCTTATACTTTATGATTATAAGACGCTCCTAATATATTTGAAATGAAGATGGGACTAGATTTGAACACTAACTCTAATACTGAAGTCCAGAGAAAATCAAAATTCCTTTAGTTAAGACTAAATACACATGTAGGCATGCCCAGCTGCTTCCTCAAGCACTAAATTGCCACATCTCTCTGGAAGAACGTGATATGCCATACATACTTCAGGCAATATACATACAGATTCAGTGTAAAAGTTAAAAACTTGCTGCTTAGATGGATGAAATATTCATAATTTGTTTTCACAAATTAAGAAATATGACTTTAACATTAGTGAAGGACAAATCTACTTATTGAGTTAATATAAGCTTTGTCCTGGTAAACCAAGTGTTAGATTCAGCAATGGAGGGACAGTGAAGAACACCTTCATGTTGCAAAAGGGATATGGCTGAAGAGCCAATCATCTACAGATACAGTGCCATTTTCTACAATGAGAAACTGTACTATGCACATGAACACTTCCAATGAAATGGAACCAGACAGATTTGGAACACTGAAAACTGAATGGTTTGCATAGGTAGACCAACGTCCAAATAATACTGAATAACAAAAGTTTAATTGGTTGTGAAAACAGAATAAACTTGAATATCCCTTGCTTGGGAACCAGTAGCTACTAAAATAGTAAATTATTATCCCATTTTTACCTTATTGTATAAGCCAGGAGCCCCTTACCACATAACTATTTCTTTGAGTTAATCCTTTTTGGTCCTAATTTATAATATTCTAATATTGGATATAGTTTTGATTTTTTATTAACCAGGCCATTTCTCTTTTATAATTGCCTTATATGCTTTTTTGAGTAATTCAAAATAATCATTATTCTTCTAGTTGGCACCAATTTCATATAGTAGCAACATTTCTCCCTTTCTCAGACTAGACTGCCCTATTAAAACATTTCAAAACTAGATCTTAAAACGGATAGGATTGCGTTACATAGAGGCAGGACAGAATTTTATATATTTCTCTCAGTTTCTTTTAGAATGAGTTTTTTATTCCCCCCTACCATCCTCTTTTAATTTTTAGTAAATAAATTATACTTCAAAATGGTAGAAAATAATAGCATCAATTTTTAGAAATTATGGTCAAAGATGGGACCAGGGCCTTGTATTCTAAAACCTTGGCTCAAACTATTTGTTGTCTATGGATTCTCCTTATACTCTTGAACATATTTCTTGTTTTCAATTAGTTTCTATGCATAGCATAGCACAACAGAGCCAGTTTGATCTAATAGTTAACGCACCAGGCTAGAAAGCAAGAGACCGTGAGTTCAAATCCTGCCTTAGCCACAAAAGTAAGCTGGATAACCTTGGCCAAATCACTATCTCTTAGCCCAACTGTTCTCACGGGGTTATTGTTATGGGGGAAAATAGGAGGAGGAAGGTGTATTGGATATGTTCTCAACCTTGAATTATTTGCAAAAATAATAAATAATTATTTATAATTTATATAAATAAATAAATAAAAATGACATGTTGTCATTCTAACACCAAAATCCGGTGCTCAAGAATATCATTATGACTTTATGGGGACCTGTAAATAAACTATCCAGTTAAAAGAAAAGAAAACTCTATACCATTTTATGGCATGCACTCATATTTATTTATTCATATTTGATAGGCAATTGAAATGTTATAAGTACTTGTTCAGATTTAAAAACAGCTAAGTTATAAACTTAAGATAATAGCCAGTTTACTAAGCTAAGTGAATGTAGAAATGATACCTTATATGCTTTTTTTCTCTTTGAATAAAAAATAGTGTTTTCTATTTAAAAAAATCAAAAATGCACACTACTAGTGCATTTTAAGCTATTAAGAATGGGAAAAAACCTTCAGAACCATTGTGCCATGTATTACTTTCACAGGCATAGTGTGGGAACATTTGGAAATGAAGTTTGATTAATGACATTCATCAATTTTCCAGGAAGGCAAGGATCATGTTTGACATGTTGGAATTCTTTGATGATACAAATAGCTTGATAGTAGAGTGGCATTCCTTGAACGCTGCAAAATTATAATAGCAGAGAGGATTTATTAAAATACAACTCCATCCCTCCCAAAAGGTTAATGACCTTACAAAACATACAATAGATGAGCCTTAAGACTAGAATGCAGCATGTTATAAGTTAAATCTCCCTGTTAATATTTTATGGGTCCAGAAACTAACTCATATTACATTCCAGAAGCTCTCAAAACTCTTGTGTATTAAGACTGCTGTGTTACGCAAATACTGCATTATGTGAAGCAGGTTGCAGCTGCATTACAGTTGAGCTAATGGCCACCCACCAACAAATATGTGAAACAGCTATCTGTTTCACAATCCAGAGTTTTTGGAATCAATAGGAGCCTTGCTGCTTACTTTAATTAATATCACAACTGCAGCTCATCTTGAGATTCGAGTCTGGAGGAAAGCAAAATCCAGGCTGTTCCTACAACTAGTTGTATCTCAGGTCCCATTGGACTAGATGAGTAGCTACACAAAATTGCAACCATGGGAGTAATTCTAGATATCACCTTGAGAATAATGGGGCACAGGAAGCTGCAAAGCTCTGTGTATATTCCAAGTCATTTTATGTACAGTATAAGGCCATATCAACCTCAAACTCATTATTATTATTTACTCAATCTAGAAGCAATTTTACAAAGGCACAGAATTATTTCATAGTTATATATTAGTATATTCTAAAAGTAAATCTATACTTATATATATTTGAAGCATGAGCTTTGGATTTGGCAAAAACCTTTGGCAAAAACCTTTAAGGAGCAAGAAGCTGTAGTTTAGTTTTAGTTTAGTTTAATTTTTATTATTTCTGAGAGCTGCAACAGAGCAGGAGTATAACTTTCTTTTGAAGCAAGTCCTGGATTTTTGTTGTTGTTGTTAATTGCAAAGTCGTGTCCGACCCATCGCAACCCCATAGACAACGTACCTCCAGGTCTTCCTGTCCTCTACCATCTTCTGGAGTCCATTTAAGTTCACGCCTACTGCTTCAGTGACTCCATCCAGCCACCTCATTCTCTGTCGTTCCCTTCTTCTATTGCCCTCAATCTTTCCCAGCATTAGGCCCTTCTCCAGTGAGTCCTTCCTTCTCATTAGGTGGCCAAAGTATTTGAGTTTCAACTTCAGGATCTGGCCTTCTAAGGAGCAGTCGAGGTTGATCTCTTCTAGGACTGACTGGTTTGAACGCCTTGCAGTCCAATGGACTCGCAGGAGTCTTCTCCAGCACCATAGTTCAAAGGCCTCAAGAAAGGCTCAGCCTTTCTTATGGTCCAACTTTCACATCCATACAAAGCCCCTGTTCTTCTCTGAAGTCTTTGGCAAGTTGATTAAAGCCCCATCTCTGGAGTTTAGATCTGCTTCTTCCTGTTGCCTGGCTGTTGCCATTTTCTGTTCCTTGTTTTTACTACTGTATTGTGTTATTGTTTTTTCTGGGGTTTTTTTTAAAGCTCATGAACTAAGCAGAGTATCTTGAAATTAGCAGTTGTATAAATAATCTTTGTAAAATGGAGAAGTGGGTGTCCCTTTTCCAATGGCTTAATACTGTTCTTCTTTTGTTTGTTTGGGGTTTTTTTTCCCTGAAATTGGATAAGAAATCATGCCACCAAGGCCAAAAATTCTTCCATTAGGCTATTCGTTGCTTTTTCCTGACGTAGTGAAATGACTGTGGGAGGTCTCATGCTGATACCCTAGTAGTTTTTTCTACAACATTTAACTGGTATAGATAGGTTCATCATCATGAAAGAGACAAGGCACATCTCCCTTACTTAAAAAAAAACATAAGAAAACCTAACAGAATCTTACCTCATTATCTCTACCCTGTATTTATGCTGTGATCTTAACTAGAGTTCTAATAAATATTACTAATTTCTATTTCTAAAAAATTACCAAGTCCTAAAAAATTTACTCTTTGAGTTTACTGTTTTACACTCCTGCTGCAGCAAGTAAAGTCTGGAAATAAATGAATTTATTCTAAATGAATGAATTTATTCATCTTGGTGGGGGAAAATGAGACATTTTAACATATGAAAATGCTAATAGAAATGTATTATTATGTGGCCTATAAGAAGCAATGGATACCTTGTTGAAAGAAACAAAATTAGCTGTGTACAATATAAGTGTGTGCTTTGGTCCAGGTCATTATACAGAAGAGTCGAATTTGTGATGGCACCTGCTTGATAATACTATTGAACAGATGCTGTGACTTATATACGTCAAATGTTATATCATCCTGTGTGTGTGTCATTCTTCTGGTGTCATTATAGTTTGTTAGAAACGTTACTGGATCCAAGCAAAATATTGTCAAAATACTAAAAACAATGTTGCAATTGATATATCTGTATCTATCTCAAATATAATTAAATAAGGATGTAATTCAAAGTGTTACTATTCTACAAATATTGATTGTATTATATTATTTACATGTTTCTTGTACTTTTAATTTCAGGGATAGACATTACCTTTAAAAAGTAAATCTTATTATATTTTTTTCATCAATTAATTACTCAGTCCTTCAAACACTGGTTTGTTTTTGATGAATTATTGTTTTTTAAAAGTTGCTTTATACATTATCTCTTCTCCCTCTTTTAAATGATGAATATTTATGTCTCATCATTACCAAATTAAAATTTTCATTTCATTTTCTATACCAGAAAAGTAATCTTTCTACTTAAATATTGCTTAGCATCTAAACATAATTATAACTTCAAAAAAATAATGCTAGTAACATTTTAAATTAGCATTTTAAAATAGTAGCAACCAAATAGTTTTTTAATGAGGTATATAAAATGTATGGCTTAAGATGATGTATGGCCACCTTAGTATCTGCCAATTTCTCATTTTTAATTTGACAAGAAGGGAAAAATAATAAATACACAAATGTATTAACTCTATTTAATTTTGATCTGGTTTCACTAACTTTTTAAAGTATATTCTGCATAAAAGTGAATTGTAATTCTCAGTCCAAAATGATTGTGCAGTTCTGTTTTAAATCTCCTAATCTATCTACCCCAAATCTGTAAATAAAAATGAATTCATTGAATTTTCATTTTCTGGATAAATATGCAGGCTGAAACAGTTCTAAGTCAGAGTGAGAACTCTGAATTTTACAGTCCAATTTTGGCTCAAAAACTATTATTGAAAGTTGAATAAAATGCATACTATAAAACCTCATGCAGAATATTCTTTGTAATAAATGTACATGTTAAGATGCATCTGTATATATTAATGTCAGACTGCTCAGATATTGCATAGGACAAGTATGTACCAAAATAGTTTAAAAACTAGCATAGACCAGATAGACTGATTTATCAATTTATTCTTCATTTTATTGCTTTAAAAGACAAAATTTAAAAGAAAATAACCAAGTAGTGAAACATATCATAATGTGATTAGGCTTTTTTCTATTATTAAAAACACCATAAAAGTATCTAATTCTGATCCAGATACTTTTCTTAGTCAAGAGTTGGCACAGTTATTTATGGCTAAGGATACCAAGCTTAGGGTCTCCCGCTGTCTTCAGTGTCAACAGGCTCATTTCATTGCCAGCCCAGGTCTCCCTTCAGCGCAGAAACTGGGTAAGCTGTTCCTTGGTGATTCCTAGCTCAGGAGAACAGCTGGCAATAAAGGAAAATATTTTGGCACACTTATCACCCTGACCTTCTTGGATTATAAATATCTACTGAGCTTGGACTTTTAACTTAAAGTGCTAGTGGTAAAGAAAGAAAAATTTGACCTTGGACTACGCCTGGCTGGGAGAGACTTTTGAGTTGTTTTCAGAGAGATTGAACATTTTGAACACTTCGAACATTGTGGATTACAACCTTGCCTGATTGACAAGTTTTGATACTTGAGACAAACGATTACTATAAAATATTGGTTTCATGATTGAACCTATACTTTGGAATCTATTGGATTATAAAGGATACATATAAAGACCAGAAAACTAGAAAAAACTTTGATCTACTCTCACTGAGACTGGTGATACTACAGCATCTCCAGAAATGATGCCTCAAGAAAAAACAAACACCTTTCAGAAAGAAATTTATTCTATGCTACAACTAATTCACCAAACAATTGTTGAATGCAAAGAGGACATAAAAAGAAATCATAATGAGACTAAAAACAATTTAGTCAATATAAATGAGCAAATCTCCAAATTAAATCTACAACTAGAAAGTTCCCAGATAATGACTATAAAGCATGAACAAACAATCCAGAAATCAGAAGATGAAACAGAGGAAATGGAGTTAGAGATGGAACAGAAAAAAGAAGGGAAATACAAATGACTCTATACAAACTAAATACTGCAAGACTTAGCTATAACAATGAAAATGCAAAAGACCCCTTAGGTTTGCAAAATATATCGATGGCAAGGAAGAAGATTTTAAAAAATGGAATATAGAGCTGTTAGGGGAAATGTCACAACTTGGGAGACAGGGAATGAAAAGAGAACTGGAGGGAGAAAGGAACTGAGAGTTGTTTAAGGAATATAAATGAGCAGAATTCCCCCCCTCAAAAAAATACCCTACCTAAATTGTCTTCCTCATGCCAAGCAATTTTTACAAAAATAGAAAGAAAATTTCTGGGCGAAAGCTACTTGGCAAAGAAAGAAAGTGAGAGTCAGATTTAAAAAATAGAAGATTTGACCTTTTAGAAGGGGCATTATATGTTTGAATAAGATTAAAAGAACAGATGACCCTTAGACATAATTAGACTTTTATAATGAAAGATATGATTTAGAATTAAGATAGCATTTTTTCTTTTTTTTTTGATATGGGAAATATGAAGATAAGAGGAGGATTGATTTGAATAAAACTTTTAGCTATATAAATGTAGTCAGGGCTTTTTTTCTCATAGAATGCCCAGAACGGAGTTCCGGTACCTTTTTTGGATGGAACCTTGTAGGGTAGGCAAGGCGGGTTGTATGAAGTGTGTGAGTTCCGGCACCTTTTTTTTTTTTTTTAGAAAAAAAGCACTGAATGTAGTTAATATTGAGAAAATAATAACTGATAAAGATAATTCAAATACTGATGGGATATCAAACCTTAACAAGAGCATGAAAAACAGGATATTGATTAATGAATTGACATTATTGACTTATGAATTGATATTATTGTTATTTGTATGATATTAGTAAAATATGATGAAGGTGCTTATATTTAACTCTGTATACATTAACAGTACCAAAAATTGTAAT
>NW_015386489.1:43982-132110 GCF_001527695.2 Protobothrops mucrosquamatus
CATGAGGATAGGATTTCAACAAACTTACTTCACCACATGGAATGAAAAGGTATAATTTGGTATTCTAGAGAGATACAGCATAATCAGTGTTGCAAGGTTCTGTTATTAAAAGCCATCTTAAGACATAATTTTAGCCTTCCTATTGGTTTGGTCTACTGAGTGGGACTGAGAGGTATCACGAGCTTTTAATGATACCCCAAACTGGTGTACTCCCTTTAAAAAAACAACAAAATATTATTTTTATTATTAATAGCAGATGTTTTCTCAAGAATAGAGTAGCTAGGTTCAAATACTTCTATTTTTCTTTTGGAGACAAAAAGTATATTTATAGCTTTTTCCTTCTAGATAACTGAGATGAACTAAAAAGTACATCTGTTTTGTACCACCATTACCAGAATAGAGAGTGATGAAATAATGATGCACATAAATTCTTAAATCCGAATATTTTATTGCTCTACGATACTGTGAAACTCTAGAAAAACACAAACTTTATATGTCAGTGTTAGATATTATATATTTAGCATCTGTGTGTTTTGGGCTTCATCCTTGTGTCCATTTGTCATTATTGTCCGTTTCAGAGTTGGTGGCAGGTTGTTACATAGCATGATGCTACTCCTGCAGTCTCTTTCCTTATTCATAGGGTTAGGCATGCTCTTTCCTTATTGCTTTTTAATGAAGAGTCTTTTATCATTTTTGATAATGTAAGCAATTCTCTTCCAAATGCTCCTTTGTTATTTTGGATTTATTGCAGGGTTTTGTAGGTTAATTTTTGTTACAGTATTTTCCAGAATTATATGTAATGAAATATAATTCCATACTTAATATCAGTAATTTCAATTTTATGATATATTTTTATCTATTTATGTCTATATATAAAGATATTGAAGTATCAGGTTTTAAGATCCAGACTTATTTCATATGTTTTTCAGTTTCATAACATCCACAATCAACATGACATTTGCTTATATTAGCCTCACAACTAGATGCAAACTAAAACCATCCATATTTGGCAAAGACACCATACACAAAAGACATGTCCACATAAGGCAGAATCACTCATTTTATTGTTCAGAAAAGTATAAAATGGTCATGTTTCCATGTATGCAATCCAAGTGTACAATCATATCACACTTCTTTAGATTTCTCATTCCTTGTGTGTCATGTGGGGAAGTTATTATTTCATCATGAAAGAAAGATTTTGTTATGTGAATCATTGCACAGTATATTACAGTTCTATATGTTTTAAAAAATATTTCCTCCAAGTTCAATGACTTCATAGATCTACCCAAATTATTGCATTTTTTCTTTTAGCACTAATACAGAAGATTGGCCAGTACCCTCTTCTAGAATGTGGGGTATGTGGTTATCTGAACACAAACATGCCCTTTAATTTCCCAATTTAGCCCACATGTTTGATAGCACCTGATAGTTTTACAGTCCAGTAATAACTTTGCTAGCACATTACTAAGCATTCTCACCTGCTTAGGTTCCCTATTATATACAAATTAAAATGCCTACTCCTATAAAAGTATATTCAAGCCATACATTACAAAGAATACATGGCCATTCCATGCTTATCATTCAATATTTGGCTGCTTTATAAAACATCCTTCATCTGTAATTAGATTACCTCCATCCTTTTTGATATTTTGAAAAGCCCTCAAGTTTTGGCAATGTCCCCTGGCCTAGGGCACCCAGGCAACCAGAGAATTGCTCTGATGGCTCCATTGCTGAGGTGACCATTTTTATCTTCCCACTCCTGTGGTGTGTATCCTTCATTTATTAATAAGTTTTTTATATTGCACATTTGTCTTTATTTGTTGTTTTTATTTGATTATTTTTCATCACGCAGAGTCACTGTCGGTGAGATGGATGACTATATAAATTTGATAGATAGATAGATAGATAGACAGACAGACAGACAGACAGACAGACAGACAGACAGACAGACAGACAGACAGACAGACAGACAGACAGACAGACAGACAGACAGACAGCGGTAGATCCCTGAACCTCTCTGTACAAAGCCATAGTTTGAGAATTAACATCTAACCAACAATATCAAAATTGTTTAAACTCCAGAAAATATAGTTTAAAATATTTATATTCCATGAACAAGTATGTAGACCTTTTAATGTCTACATTGTTAGATCCCCTATCAGTTCCTGAAAACCATTAGCTGTGATTTTACAAAATCAATATGACTCTCAGAATTTTTATTCTCTAATTATTTGATGCATGTTTTATTTCTTGTATAAGGAAGTCACAAGGTGCAGCTAAGCAGTCCATTGGAAGCTTACATTCAGAAAGAGGGGAAAGGAGCCAACCACTGTAGTTAATATAGTGTCAAATTCCTGCATCTGAGTACATAACATATTTCCTTTCCACAGGAGGTAGTTATGACAAATTAGAAGTCTGAAAATTTTCTGATGGTGTAAAAGCTCCAGCTGTCACTGGGGAGATAGTGATCAGATTTCATAGCTGCATGGTCCCACGATGCCTCTAAGAGTTCCATATGGTCATCCAAATGTTACAACTGAGCCCACTGGGAAAAAAAATCTAGTAGGAGCTTGCTTATAGGATAGAAAATTCATAGTGGATGAATCTAATAAACAAAGTGCTCTTGAATGGTTCACTGACAATCAGTATCACAGAATCCTCCTTATAGTTAGTCTTTGAATACTGAATTAATGGAACGAGGGTCTAANGTTCCATATGGTCATCCAAATGTTACAACTGAGCCCACTGGGAAAAAAAATCTAGTAGGAGCTTGCTTATAGGATAGAAAATTCATAGTGGATGAATCTAATAAACAAAGTGCTCTTGAATGGTTCACTGACAATCAGTATCACAGAATCCTCCTTATAGTTAGTCTTTGAATACTGAATTAATGGAACGAGGGTCTAACTTTTCTTTTTGAACAACTTACATAACGGAATGTAGGCTTGTCAAGTGGATGTGCTATGAATAATTAAGGTGTGTATGTGTAAACAGCCATTCCTCCAGCCTCTTCACTTTTGGTTAAAACAAAACAAAACAAAACCTCCCTGCTCTTAAATTGTTAATATTATTACTGTGGATGAAGACACTTTTGTTCACGTTAAAGATGTAAGCTTAAGCATTGTGCAACAACAAATGATGGATGAATAATTTATTGATCCTTAAATGGCCTTGTCCTTGGATGTATTTCTTATAACTAATTTGCTTAGAGACACATCTGGTTCCTGGAGATAGCATCTGTTTTAAAGAAGGTCAGTACTTTAATGAAAGGCAGAGAACATTCTCTTTTATTTATTATGCTTCTCTGTCTCTCCATTTTAGGAATACAAGTTAAATCTCGTTCAGTTGTACCTACTTTTTTTATAATACCAAATCAAAAGCTGTGCAATCTGTTGTTCAATTTTAAAATCACAATAAAGAGGTCCATTGCAATGAGTAAATACTTGTTAAGACTTTTTGAAATATGCCTATGAGATTTAAGTAGAGACAATGTAGGCTTTATTTGAGGATCAAGATTTCCATTTGTTCATGAAGTTTCCCAAATGATCTTGATTTAAATTTATTCTTTTAACAGTGAAAAGGTTTGGATATAAACAGTATTATTTTCAGGGTATTCCTATTTCTAGCTACAATTGATCACATTCTTATTCCTTTGTGTATGAGTATTGAAGCCTATTGCAAAGATAAACTTGGTACATGTGTGTGTGAGAGAGAGAGGGGGAGGGAGAGAGAAGAGAGAGTGAAAGACAGTGAAAGACAGAGAGATGGGATATTTTTTTAAACAATTTCCTTACTAGAAAGCTTTACATAGTATTTCTATCCACCTGGAAGTAAACAAACTTATTATCAATAAACTTCAGATTAGACACATATACAAATAGCATAAGTTTGTTTAGTTCTGCAGCCCCTTAATGGATTTCCTTAAAAAGTTATCAGTTCTGATTTGCTGACACTCCAATATAAATTTTAATGCCTATATTTTTCCTATTATCTTTATCAAATGAAGAGAATGAGTATTGCATTCCATCCTTAGTAAGTGGAATACTGATAATAACAATATTTTTATCCATCTACATCAATAGTTCCCTTTCAGGTGAACTTTGCATTTGGGAGAAGCAATATATATTTATTTTTTTTATACCTCTCACCTTGAAGTCTTCATCAAATGTTTAATTATTTGAGGATTAATGGATGCAGTTCACAATTAGGCTAAAGTATGATCTGATGTCATCATCTCAGTATGATGATATACATTTTGATGCCAAGGCACCTGTTGTTTTGGAAAGAAGCAGCTGATATCATTATCTACTCAGTCAGAGAGTCCTGCTACCCGTTGCTTAAAAAATTATGCTAAGGTGCACTGAAGTTGGGGTAACAGCATTAATTTCTTTACTCTCAAGATAAGTACAGAACAACTACCAATACAAACAAAACTCTCTTTGACGAGCTCTGGTTTTGTATAATAGCATCATTTCCTTTCTACATGCATATTATTTATAAAATTTTGATATCAAACACAATCTAGCCAATATTTTGCATCATATTTTATAAACTACTCCTGATTATTATACTACACACAATCTTGTAGTGAGATTACTCTGAAATACACAATTTAAAGATTCTGGTGTGAATTTATCTAATATACACAAATTTCCAAGCATACATGCGGTTGTTTCTAAACCCAATGCAACCTACCTACATACAAACTAAACCTGATGTCTTGTTTGTTTTTAAAAAAAGTATAAAGAGTTGTTACGATATAGAACAATTTTTATGAGACTTTAGCTTATTTCTATGGCACTTTTCCTTTCATACTAAGTAAAAATCCTTCTAAAATTGCTATTTTTTACAAGACAAATATTTTTTCCTGGAATAAGCAGAGTTGTGATACAGAAGAACTATTTGGGAGGGGTAGAAATTATTTATAATTATGGTATATTGAGCATGTTTCAAAATAAGCAAGGTAGTAACTGCAACATGCATTGACATTGCATTCATACATGTGCAAAGCAGTAAGACTTTAATGACACCACAACCACCATCTATTGATATTGGCTTATTCTGAGGGTGTTGCACAGCTTCAGTACCATATTTTACATTTACCTAATCTGATCATAAGCCATTCAATTTTGTCACAGTTCTGCACTTACCCTAAAACTGCCATCTCATTCTTCATACACTTAAATATCTGTAATATATAGGTATACATTGTATATTATGGAATATGAGACAATTATCCCATGCTTTTCTATTTATTGTTACCAGGCTATTTTTTCCAGAATTCACCCAGATGTGAGCAACTACATATCAATTTCATTTTTTTCCATAATTCAGTAATTGAAATATAATTTCAGACACATTAAACAAGTTCAGTTAATCATATTTTTCCCTTTTCTGTTCACTCATGTCTGATTCTTAGATACTTCCTGGAGAAGTCCCTGCAGCTTTTTGGGCAAGATTATTGAGAAGTGGTTTGCCATTGCCTCCTTCCCATGGCTGAGAAAAAAGAGTACCCCAAGGTCACCCAGCTGGATTTTATGCATAAAGCAGGACCAGAACTCACAAACTTTTAATTTCTAGCCTGATGCCTTAACCACTATACCAGGGGTAGTCAACCTTGGCTCTTTTATGACTCGTGGACTTCAACTCCCAGAATTCCTGAGCCAGCTAAGCTAAGCTGGCTCAGGAATTCTGGGAATTCAAGTCCACGAGTCATAAAAGAGCCAAGGTTGACTACCCCTGCACTATACCAGACTGGCTCTCAAACATATATTAAGCAAATTTAAAAGATAATCAAAGTTACTATAATGCAATGCTCATAGAACTAGGTCAAGGTAAGGCTCAAATCTCCAGTTCATGCAATATTGTGTTAGCTTGGTTACTCTTTTTTCAGCCACAGGACTGAAAGAAATAAAAACTGTTAAATATGTAACAAGCAATTATATTAACTATAATTGATTTATATTTTATTTTTATAAAATTCGCTTATTATTATTAAATTTATTTGCTGTCCATCTTGCTACTCTTTACACTTGAATTCAATGCAATCAAATTTAATCTTTATTCTGATACTATCAAAGACCACATGTATTTTTGAGTGACAATCCATGTTAGCTCTTAAAAACAAAAGGTTTGTCTACCGACCTGCTATACATTATATACATTGTATACACTGAACTCTTAGTCTCATGGATCTCTGCTGGGTGTGTGTGTTATGGTTCCACTAAATATGACTGTCCAGTATGGAATGTTAGGCTTTTTCTAAAATGGTATTCCACATATGAAAAATGGCAAGCAGATTCTACCAACTATTGATCCATATTCTATTGTAACTCCTCCCTAGCAAATACCTTATGTATGGGCATGAAAAGACTTTCGTCTGCAACTACTGTATGTACTTAGAACTCCTACAACTTTAGTAAAGATACTGTTGAATAAAGATTATTTTTGTGGCTCCTAAACACACATGAAAAGGCCTTCATCAAATACATATGGTGAATTTAAGGCCTTTTTTAGCTTAATTTGAGATGCTTGGTTTAGATATTAAGTTGACTTTCCTTATCAGAATGCTACTTTTTAATTCCTTCTCCCAGGTAGAAGACTATAGGATTTATGTTTCCTAGAGTTGAACAGACTGTTTTCTCTGTTGAAAGATTTTCTCTTTTCTAAAGAGAAAATACCCTCCATCATCAATGGAAATTAGGCTTGTAATATACATTTATACAAAAAAAATAAGTACTGAACATTAAATATTGATATAAAAATAAATGAACAAAATTCTCTACATTTTAAAAGCAATGAATAAATACTTAAAAGCACATCAAAGCAAATGAAAAACATTCTTAACACATCAATTTTTATTTCTTAATATTTTCGATGGTTTATATTCATGTTATATATATATATATATATATATATATATATATATATATATATATATATATATATATATATATATATATATATATATATATATATATATATATATATATATATATATATATATATATATATATATATATAGGGAGTTCAGACAGATCGGTCTGATTGTGAACACCTTGACATTTTCAACTGCCATACTGCAGTTTACTCTTTTTACAATATGATGAAGGCAAAAAAAGCCAGAAATGGTCCATCTTAGTCTCCCAATTTAATTCTTTACTCTTTGTCAGAAAAAAAGAAATTTGGATATATATATATATATAACATGAATATGAACCATCGAAAATATATCCAGTTAACCAGCCACAATACAGTAATTATTATTTTAACATGACTTCTATAAGGCAAAGAGAGCAAATCAAGATATTTGCTTATGTATAGCAGAAGAGCTTATCTTGAATATCTATAAGAATGTGTTCCATTTGTTTTCCTGGTTAAATTTAATAAATGATATGTTATGCTCTCTGTTCAGAGTCAATGTACAACATCAGGATTTCATTGTATAATTTGCAAGGATATGTTCCGGTGATCCCAGAATGGCCTGTGTCTTTTCACTAATGGGAAGAATGTTAGAAGATGCATAAAGATCATTAGAAATGATACATTTCCAACATATACATATTCCTGTCTTGCAAACAATCTTGCATCCAATAAATTAGATGCAATTTGAGCCTGCTGTAATTTCATCTGTTATGCATAACATTTCAATGTTCTGGTTTCTGCTGAAATATTCAGGAGAGCCTTTCTAGAAAATAGATAAATGTGAAACTGAGTAATTTAATATTTGGATATTTCCATCCTTTCCCCACCCCTTCATTTCAACATTTGAATATCCCAGAGATACAAACTTCCTCCAATAAAATAAATTAGGACCATTATAACAAAAGAAAGAACAGGAATGAGAAAATAAGTTACAATTATATCAGGGAAAATAAAATATTTCAAGAATTCTGATATTTCCAGCAACAGTTTTTTGGGGTTGGAAACAAGAAATATTTTTTAAGGTTGGATCTCTCCTATAGAAACAAGGAGGATATCTCAATTTCTTTAAATATGTCTACAGCCCACAGCTCCATTGCCTTCTGCATTTAGCCTCCGCCATACAGTAGATAGCCATTTTATTTTCAACTATAAAACTATTATGTTCTTTCTTCTTCTTCTTCTTGTGCCATATCCATCATCGGACATTGGCGATCATGTTGGCGATCTTTGATTATCTTATTATTATTATTATTAATTTAATTATTAATTATTATTATTAATCTTTGATTATCTTCAATCACGAAATTTCATGTTTCATTCAATCCTTCTTTCTTCCTTTCTCTCCCTTGCATGTTACACAGGCATTTTGTAATAAAAGCTTGTGTGTACCTTCTGTCGGAATTGTTCACATAGGTACCTGCTCTCCAGTTGTTTTGCTTACTGGATACTACAGTGGGTTCTCACCCTGCTATATAGTATTCCTACACAATTCTTTTTATATGATAGTGGATGGTTACTGCTGAAACTCCGAATCCATGGAGTGTTGGTAACCTTGCAATATACTCTGGGTTCCAGGCTTCCATCTTCCTGTTTATTGACAAGCGCATCTAAAAATAGCAATTGTCTAGCCATTTCTTGTTCCACTGTGAATTATATGTCCAGGAAGATGAAATTCAGTAGGGCATGAAAGTCTTTCAGCAGATTTCTTTAGTGCAGCTAAAAATTAGGTGTGTAATTTTGAAATGTAGTGTTCTAGTTTACATTGGAGCTACAGTGAAAACCATAAGAGAAAAACAACAGAAATGTTCTGCATTGGTGTCATCAGGTAATATGGAAAAGTGTGTGTGTGTGTGTGTGTGTAAGTTTCCATATGTGCAAAGATTTGGAAAAGCAAACCAAAGGACTAGAATAAAAATGTTATGGACTAGAATAAAACAGGACTGGAATGGACCAAAACAATCCCTGATTCCAATCCAATCATTCAGTACTTACCTCATTAAAATGCAACATATAATGTATTAGTACAATACAGATGTTTTTAGTTATTATATGGATGGAGGTTATGATGGTTAAATGTATATTTGCGCTATAGTCTTGGCATGAAATCATTATGTTACTTTCCTGATTGTTTCTTTGCTGAAATGAAGGGTCTTGCTTAACCATGATACGTGTTGTTCATTCATGAAAGGGGATTTCAAATTCTCTTCTGGTGACAGAAAATGGTACCTGGGTTCCATATTCAGCAGCTAAAGTAACCTAACCATAACTGACAAGCTTATTGGGGGAAGGGATCATATGACGGAAACAACTGAAATAATCTGGCTGCAGGATGGCAAAGAAGCGAGACAAAAAAGTATATGCTCACCTTATTTATTCAATCTGTATGCAGAATATATACTGAGGGAAACTGGATTGGAAAAAGGCGGGCATGGTCTTAAAACTGGAGCAAGAAACATCAGGAATTTGTGTTATGTTGATGATACTATGCTGATAATCTGAAAATGCAAATAATCTGCAGTCTCTAATAAGCACAGTCAAGTAGCTTGACCTATTATATAATATATAAACTTATTCCCATTTTAATAAATTAATATACATGATTTATAATTTATAGAAATATTAATTAGTATGTATGTGCTTGGTATATATGTATATATACACACACACATACCATGTAGAGCAACCAGTCTTAAAACTGACAATCATAATATTAAATAGTACATGTTTTAAGATTAACTATCCACAATGAAGGAAACAATAAGCATCTGCATATTAACACTTGTTAAGAGTAGTACTAAAGGCCTTAGAAAAGATGCTGTGGTTTACCTTTGCCTACAAAGATCAGAATTGTACAACAATTGCACAAATTCTTTGTGACATACTACAGAATTGAAATGTTTGAATAGAACAACAAATGGGGGAGTGGGAAATCAGGCGTTGGTGTACATGCAGGTTACATTGAGCACTAGTCCAATCACATTGTAAATCCAGTGCAATCAGGACTGAAATTTGTAAAGCTGGTTTAAGAAACAGCAGAAACAACATATGAGTCAAGCAGCATAGGCTGTAGTGTGGAATTGTTCTCTGTTTAAAAAGTTTTAAGATTTGGGCTTCCGGTTCCGGGTCGCAGCGCTGCGGTCGTGTAAAGAGACTTTTCTCTTCGCTGGGCGAGTTTCCTCCACTGGTAGACCCTTGATTGGGTCGAAAAGTCGCCCTGGAGAGGCGACTACTGCTGAGGAGGCCCCCCGTTTGATTGCAGAAGGGCGGAGGCGTCTTCTGCAGTCTGGGTAAACTCCTTTGGGCCGATAGAGTAAAGATCGGCCAGTAAAATGGCCGATCACTCAGCTGCACCAACCGCAAGCCACAAGAACATCTAAGCGAAACAGAACCACCATGGAAGATTCGGTGAGACCTTTCCTTGCCTCTATTTTTCCTATTTACTCCTGTGAAAAGCTTTTTTGGGGGAACTATTTCCCTACTTTGTTAAAGCGGCGTTGTTGATGGGGGGGAAGCCTTGGAACAAAAGAAAAATTAAGTTCTACTTTTTTAATGGTTGATACTATCTTTGGACATTTGGGGGTCCCAAAATTCCCTGATATAGATTTAATATGCTAGTTTTTCTCTATTTTTTTCAATTTTTGTAATTAAAGAAAAGAGGGAAAGAGGAAAAGAGGAAAGAAAAGAAATTACTTTTACTGGGGGTTTGGAAAGACTGGATAACCTTGGATAACCCTCTGGGGACATCTTGTGGTAAAATTACTAACTGCAACTATTACCAATTGCAATTGTTATTTTCTTTTCTTGGACTTTGAGTCTGACTCTGACCTTCAAATTATCACAAAAAGGAAAAGAAAAAGAAGTTCTACAGTTGTGTGGAGGTGGACATAGACTGATTGTTATTAAATACAGCCTCCACCAAAAGAATAATGGCTCTAAATACTATTGAAATGGAGGAACCCTGCCTAGACTTTAATTATAAGTATGTATTGGATAAAATTCTTGAAAATACTGAGCTAATAGTTGCCTATACAAGAGATATTATTTCTCAATGACAAACTAAAGCACAAGGCCTAAGTGAACACTTTGCAGGCCAAGAAACAGTAGAAGGGATATACACCCAAGAGACCTGTTCTCAACTTTGCTTACAACTTACTGAGATGGAGGAACTAAATTCACATCTGGATTATCAATCTACATTAGAAAAAACTTTGGATGCCAATGAACAAACGATCTTCAGCACAGAATCTAAGAATGTTATTCCAGAAGGACAAGCCGATGTGCAGAATTCAGTTGACTTTTTGACAGATAAAAAATCAACAAAAGAACCAAACAACACTAAAGAGGATTATATATCATTTTATATACAATCTACTCAGATTTTGGATGATTCAAAAGTGATTGCAACTAAACTATACGTAACTTCAAAAAGGATGGGGATTGAGGTCCAATTAAGAGCTATTGAGAATCGCTACAATTTTGTTACTAGCCTATTAAAATGGACAATGGGAGAATTTCCTTTGGTTTGTGTACTTTGGCCAGAGATGAAGGGAGATTTATTTGTGGATCTAGAGGCTTTATTATGGAAACCTATTTGGAATAGAAAGAAGGCTAGAATAAGATATAAATATGGAATTTAATATTACAGCTATGGGTTGCAAAGGTTTTATAGAGATGTGGACTGATTTGGATTTGGACTTTTAAGAGGTGTTATTAGGATAAGATTTAGAACTTAGTATTGAAATATAGTAAGAATATATTCTTTGGAATAATAGATCTTTCTTCTTTTCTCTTTGGTTTGTTTTCTGTCTTTCTTTTTTACTATTTTTTATTTTTTGTGTTTTTTTATTATTAGGCATGATAATTAATTTGTGGAGGTATAATGAGAAAAAGATTGTAATAATAAAAGATATGAAATTAATAAACGAAGAACTATTGAAGAGAAAACAGAATATGGTTAAGAATTGTAAGAATGTAATGATGGAAATAATATGTTTAAATAGGAGAAGTTAGGGACATGCAAATGGTAAATAATATGTCTGTTTAACGCTAAGTTGGATATGGTATTTGGAAATTAATAATAGCTGAAAACAGGACTTTGATCTATATAAGTAATAGGTTGCAGATAACCTTTATTGATTAATGGAATTTTTATTTAGGAACGTATTAATGAAGGAATTTTATCTAGAAATGTATTAATTTGACTATATCATGTTAATTGATAGAGAGGGAAATTTTAAGGAGTATTATGTGAGCTGTATATTTATAATGTTATTGTATTCAATTGATTACCCTATCTCCACGGTAGCTCTTAAGCTTCTGGGTGCAAAAATGGAAAAAACCAATAACATTGTTTTAAAAAAGGTTTTAAGATTTAAACATTAAAAACAGTGAGTAGCAGCAATGCAACTATGCAGATTGCATTAGCTGTACTTTACTGTTCTATGCTTTTAATTTAGGGGTGATGACATCACAATCTCTCATTGTTAAAGCTATGCATTCCATAATACTTCCAGTTCTGTATCTCCCATTTGCTAATTGAATTTTTTTCTAGAATTTTGTTGGAGAAGTTTCTTTTGTTGAAAACTGCTAAGCACAATTTTATCTTCCTATCTTGAGGACTAATTTGGGAGATGTTATCAACCTGACCTGCAGAGTTGGGAACATTTACATTAAACAGCAATCTGGCTGTGAAAATGCAGTATTTATATAAGGAGATAAAATTCACCTGCATATGAATTTTTAAAGAGATCTGACCTTGGAACACAGTAAGTAGCTTTACATCACATTAGACTATTTCTCCATCTAGTCTAGTATTGACTATACTGACTTGTTATGGTTCTCCAGAGTATCAGGATGAGCTTTTTTCCTTCTCTCGTTATATGTTTCTTTTAATAAGGGATATCAAGGGGTCTATCACATGTATTCTACCATGAAAAAGTTTTCAAAAAATGCATATTCTGACAGTGCATTCTGTAGTTGAAAACAAACCGACTTCTAGGGAAGGAATGGTGAGTTGAAAATGGTTCCACTAAAGGTGGAGTCAATGACTGCAATAGAATGAAGACATGGCGAATAAACCTCTCTTCATAATTCCTCTCTGGACAAGGAAATAATCCAAATACCATTACTCCTCATGAAGAGACTACAGGAAAATCTGTCTTCAGCAGATTTAGAGCTCATTTAGAGATGAGAAAATAGTTCAGTGCCTTCCTTTATGGACACTGGGTAAATGTTTGTTAAATGTTAGGGATCTTGAACTGACAGGTTCAGACAAAAAGGAGATTAAAAACTTTAGTTTTAGAAAGTTCAAACAGACTTGACAGATTTTACAGCAGCAGCACAGCTTCAGTCCTTAATGAAAGAAGTTTTAAATAAAAGTTTAAGGACTTTTTTCTGGAATAAATAGCAAAAAGGAGATCAAAACTTTAATTTTAGAAAGTTCAAACAGACTAAGATTCTATATAATTTTGCAATAAAATTTTGAAATTGTTTATAAGAATCCTTCCCATGAAAAAATATTTTTGTTTTGAATTGTTCAAAAAAAAATATGGGATGAAACTTTGAAGATTGGACACTACAGAGACTAAAAGAAAATCATTATTGTAATTAAAAGAGAAGAGCACTTAACTTTCTAATACAGAATGGAACAAAATGTTTTAGCATCGCATAGATTGAAGGTTATTTTTGAACTATGGACCCAGAAGTTAATTTTAAGAGTATCTCTTAAGAATATCATATCTATAAACAATAAGTAAAAATGTTATTCAATTTAAGCTATTATCATGTCAAAGGCCAGAATTAAAAATCAATATATTGAAATAAAATAGAACTGAACTTAATAGTATATTACAATTAGTGGTGAGACCATTGACGGGTGGCCAAAGTCTGCCTAATTTTACAGATGTTATGAAAGAGGAGCAAGTTTTTCTGGACAACATTGAGACTGATCTGAAGGTAGATTTAATAATAGCAAGCACCAAGAATGCTATGAAAAAAGATGTTACCCTGGACCTACAAAAGATCCCAGTCACTTTTTTAATAATTAAAATATACAAATTAAAAAAACCAAGAGAGTAACCTGGATAATCCTTCTCTATTACAAAAATTACAAAAGAGATTTGTTAAAGCTTTGAAGAAGCTTTTTTGAGAAGGGACAAATGATGAAAAGAAACCAAGTTTTAAGACAATTTTTGAAGGGACTCAAAAAAGATCAAGATTATTAAAAGGTTGGAATGTACAGTTAGTTTATATGATCAAAGTTAAAATAGGATATACTGTTATCTCTGGTAACCCTTGAAGGGCTTTAACTAAAAGGAGGTTTTAAGGTGTTCATACAGTAAATAAGAGATTGGATATGGGAAAAGATTGTTTTGTTTTAAGAGAAGATCATAAGGAATTAAAATTGTTGATACTTGTGATGAAGGAGGAGGTAATTTATATATTTTCTTTTTCTTTACTATATTCCTGTTTTTTTCTTTCTTTTCCATTTTTTGTTTTCTGCACCTTCTAGGTTTTTTAAATTTTGTGTTAGTTGTAATTTTTAATAAAATTACTATTAAAATAAGAAAATATGCAAGGCAAAGAAACATTAAAATTTAATAATACCACACATGACTTGCCTAGTATCCTGGAATAGATTTTAAAAGTATCCTAAAAATGATTGGTTTAATATAAATTCTGAAAATTCATTGCTAAAATATGAGCCCTTTTAATATCCAAACTTCCTTCTAAAATCTTTGGGCACAACCATATGGTAAAAATTATATAATAGGATTTCTTCCCCAAAGATAAGTGCAATTAATATGGTTAAAAATATGTTACACTAAAGTAAATATATTAACGATGGAGTAAATGTTTTATTAAGAATACAAGAATAATCTTACATGATTAGACCAGATTTATATAGTCCATTAACCTATTTCCTGTAGTAGCCAACCAAATGACCATGGAAAGCCCATGACCTGCAAATATGTCATATATACAAGTTGTGAAGATACTATAAATATAAATCTCTATTTATGTATTCTATTCTCATTAGGAGGTCAGTTCCAGTTATATTCATCCATGGATTAAGTACACCAAATATAACTTAGGGCAAGAAGTTCTATTCATAAATATATCAGGAGAGATTTTCAAAAAGTCAATTGAATCAAAACAATGTTGTTGGAATTTACATGTGAGCTCATCCATGGGATTATATTAAACCACCTAGGCCCAATATAGATACAATTTATATATCTACATAAACTATATTATTTAGCTACACAAGTAAAAACATGACTCTTGGGTGTATCCATATTTTAAAAAAAATAAATAGTTGATCACCAAGAGAATAAAACATATAAAATTTTAAAATTTATTTACTAAACCACCAAGCTTTTGTCAAGAGCTCTTGACATCATCAGGGTATGCAAGCCATTGTTGGGAGCCGCCTATATGCAGCCGCTGATCATCTGCATCCTACGGCTGCGGGGAGCAACTACGGCTGTGGGGAGCGGGGGCGGGGGGGAACAAATTGCAATTCGACAGAAACGGTTGGAGGAGCCAGGAGAAAATGTAAAATAGAACACACACCCCACAATAGACAGGACCACGGACAGGGGTATAGTGAGAAGGGGATGACTGTCACCCATGAGGGAAACGAAAGGATTTTATCCAACTCCAGGATTGGAAGGACTGAGCACGATAGAGCACAGAACAAGAATAGGAAAGAGTTACTACAGCGCGCGCAGCTGGGACCCATGACGCGCGCTAGGAGCCGGATGCAGATGATCAGCGGCTGCATATAGGCGGCTCCCAACAATGGCTTGCATACCCTGATGATGTCAAGAGCTCTTGACGAAAGCTTGGTGGTTTAGTAAATAAATTTTAAATTTTTAAATTTTATATGTTTTATTCTCTTGGTGATCAACTATTTATTGTTTTTAAAATATAAACTATATTGTAAATGATTATTGGTTCTTTTAAAACTATGGCTTACCCTTAAGGGCTGCCTCTTGCTATTAATCTTCTGTCAAAACTCAAAGAATAGGGGAGGATCTTCTATGATTCTATTTAAAACAATATATACAGTATGTTAAGAGCAATCTATATATATTTCTCTAAATAGAATCAGAGAAGGTCCTATTGCAATTTTCTGCAATAATGATATTGCAATAATAATGATGCTTCTGCACCAGAAAGAGGGAAGAGAAGTGCCTGAATGACTGAATGAATGAGATATTTTAATACAGCAGACTACATTTAGAAAGAGTATGGAACGATTGTCTCTTCCCTNATAAAGAGACAATGAGTGTTCAGTGTTGTCAGCATGGAACACATGGCAGAAGGCAGATAAGTGTGTGTTTCATTCCATTTTCTCTTTGCCAAGAGATGATCCACACTATTCTGTTTCCAGCACTAGCTGTTAAGGAACCACAAGTGCAGCAAATGTGACATTTTCTCTTGCACAGACAACTTTTGTGAAAGGAAAAGGGAATATCTATAATAGATACCATCAGCCACAACAAAGTGTAATGAGACAAAGAAATCAGATTAGGTCTTTGTGGGAGGGGAATGTCTGAATGAGCTTCTCCATCCAGCAACAGGTGGGCCATCTGAACCTAAGAGCATCTTTCTTCTATATCCAACATGTACCGAGGATGCAATCCTCATGCTCCCATATGCAGTGAAATAAAGATGTTTGCACTGACTTCTGATGAGTTACAACTAAATCCATTGTCTGTCTAGATACTCTGAAAAGAAATTGGACAAAGCAATTGAGAGTATACTCTAGGGTATAATTTCACATTAATGAGGAGACTAGAAAAGATTGCCCTCCCAGTCATTTTATCTCTAATTTCTCTCAATCTATGGACAAAGCATGTTTTTTTGTCGGAAGTGGAGAATATAGTAATAGAATTTGTTCTGCATTTCAAAGACTAATGTGCTTTTTTTTTCCTTTTTAAAATAATATGTTCCAATTCAACATATTAATGGCCAGCTTTCAAATTTCTTATTTATAATGGAAAGGTTTTAAAAGGCGATAATGCAAAATAATTGTTAGGCTTTGGGCTTAAACATATATTGTAGAGCATGAATTCCTCACAATCAAAGATGAATTAAAAACAGAGAAAGAGAGCGCCTGGAGAAAAAGAAGCTTAACCATCTGAAAAAAAAAAAAACCTGAGGCACATGTGTAGCCCATCACTGCCAAATAACTATGTAGCTTACAAAATATACCAGCTGCTGCTCCTGGAAGGATTTCATGTATAATATTTTGAACCATGTGACAACCTATCAGAGATCATGTTGAGCCCTAAGGTGTACAGCACTGGTGCAATGGACAGCATATAAGAAAAGAGACAGAATTGGTTAATTTTTTTAAAAGCAATATTAGGAAGACCGATATTTTCGCTTGAATCTGAAAACTGCATTTATTTCACCTGCAGCCAATGTGCACAGATGGAGCTAATAGGGTATTTCACTCTCTTCCACAAACATAATTATCCAAATGCTTCCTTTGCAGTTGGTTCTTGGGGGCTGCTCATGCTTGCACTTTAATATATATTTGAGAATTAAAGTTTAATAGAAGCCCTTGGGTAAATGTTAAGTTTGCCCTCTTAATGTGAAAAAATATATGTGCCTAAATAAATCTGAGATGAAGACCTAACCTCCCTTCCAAGGAATTTTCTCATGTCACAATCCAGCTCAGACAATGTTTCATAATTCTCCAAAACTCAGAAATGGCAAAATCAGAGAAAGAAAACATCATTAGAACTCTGATTAGTTGCACATTCTCAATGAATTATCAGAAACAGGAAAGCAATTAGCCCTACTAGAAAACTGTATCAGCTTCTTGAAGAGCTTACTGTCATTCAAATCTCTCCCTGTCCCAATACTAGCCAGCCTTAAAAAGAGGAGGAGGAGTCACATGACTTCTTTAAAAATTGTGGAAGACAATTTCCTGGTTCCCTAATCAGCTACTATTTTGCTTATTTGATTTTCTACATTCAATAACCCACTTAGCAGCAGAGGTTTTCCAATTTTGAATAAATCCTTTTCTAATGGACAATTTAGAAATGTAATAATAATAATAATAATAATAATAATAATAATAATAATAATAATAATAATAATAATAATAATAATAATAATAATAATAATAATAATAATAATAATAATAAGAAGAAGAAGAAGAAGAAGAAGAAGAAGAAGAAGAAGAAGAAGAAGTAGTAGTAGTAGTAGTAGTAGTAGTAGTAGTAGTTGGAAAGAATCTTGGAGGTCTCAAGTCCAACCCCCTGCTCAGGCAGGTAACCCTATACCATTTCAGACAAATGGCTGTCCAGTCTCTTCTTAAAAACTTCCAGTGTTGGAGCATTCACCGCTTCTGGAGGCAGGTTGTTCCACTGGTTAATTGTTCTAACTGTCAGGAAGTTTCCCCTTAGTTCTAGGTTGCTTCTCTCCTTGATTAGTTTCCATCCATTGCTTCTTGTCCTGCCTTCAGGCGTCTTGGAAAATAGCTTGACTCCCTCTTCTTTGTGGCAGCCCCTGAGAAATTGGAACACTGCTATCATGTCCCCCCTCGTCCTTCTCTTCATTAAACTAGACATACCCAATTCCAGCAACCTTTCCTTATATGTTTTAGCCTCCAGTCCCCTAATCATCTTTGTTGCTCTTCTCTGTACTCTTTCTAGAATCTCAACATCTTTTTTACATCGTGGTGACCAAAACTGGATGCAGTATTTGATGTTGAAACCTAACTGAATAAGCAGTGAAATAATTATCATATTGAAGAACATTGGCATCAACTGTGTGGAATAAAATGATTCTAAGTGAATCAAAATGAACACAACGTACATTACATTAGGGGGGAACATCTTCTGGCAGCAAGTTAGTCCCTTTAATTGCAATTAACTCCAGCCCTTGGCCCAGGTAGCATCACTATAAGGGTAAGAGTACTCTCGCCATTCTCCTGTTAGTATACTCTCTGGGTATAGGATAGAAGTTATAGGAAACTTTGCATTTAAAGAATCAAAATCAATTAAGAGAAATAGATGGAGAACAGAAAGAGAAAATCTGGATTATTTATGGATAGCTTTGTTCTTTATACACATATCTTGGCTACGTAATATATCTCCACAATTAATCATAATGGCACAAGGTACTTGTTATTTGCGATTTCCATGTAGCAGCTGATGTCTTGGGGAGACAGGAGGGGCATTGTAATTCATTACACCTAAAAGCTATATCAAATGATGCAATTGCTATGCAATACAGATGCAAGGTTATAATATGGCCAGTTTGGAAAGAGAAAAATAATACATTAGGCACATGAGATATCTTTATGTATAAGTTTGAGAATCATTAAATAGCTGTCATTCTTTCTTCCTTCTCAGCATCAATTACTCCACTCTGGTTTTACTTACTCTACTCTGGATAATGAGTCCCTGGAGCATGTTTCATTGCGGGAGAATGAACACATTCTTCACTTGCGGTCAGTGGGATGTGGTTAATTTGAAATCACTTAAACTATTATATCTGTCAAGCGTGGTTATTTTATTTTCAATTCACATCAGTGTTTTAGTATGCATGTCGGTTACTGGGTCAAACTGCCAGATTAATTTCCAAGTATTTGATGGGAATGCTCTTTATCACTGTCTTTAAACTCCCGTTGAAACATAATCTAAACTGATTACCAATATATTTGCAAAGATATCTGCTCTGGGACTGTTTTATTTATAATAAAGTGCTCTGAATCAATAAAGTCCAATTTTCATATGCATAGTGTACATTCATGTAAGAGATTCACCTGAGTGCCTTGTTTGGGAAATGTATATAAAGGAACACAGAAACCAGAAAGAACAAATATGATGCACTGGCCAGTGGCAGCTCAGGATGCTATAATGCAGTGCAAAGCTAGCCTGACTTTGCATTTCAGCTATGTTTCATATACATCAAAATTGCTTTTGAATTAACCCAACATGAGGCTTTCTGGGACCAATTTTGCACCTTACAGTAAATATATTTCCAGATGGCAATTAGGTGATCCACATAGTCCTTGTTTTCAGCTTCCTTCTGTAAAAACCTAGAGCAAACTAATCACCTACCCACCATCTGATTGCTACCTTGTTGCATGATTAGTGAATTCACCCAGCATGAAATTGGTCTCTGATAATCCGAAGCGGTAAAAAGATACATCATCATAAAATCAACCTTCAATAATCACCGAACTGCTGGTTTCTAGAAGCATCTCGTTCTTGGGAGGGAGGGAGAGACTGCTTTGCAGTTTTTGCTCCATTATGTGTCTATGGTTACAGTGCTAGAGTGAATTATTTTCAAAGACTTTGGGACACATCCAACATTTCAATTATCTGCATCTATTTATCCATCTAGTATAAAAATAATCTTGCTGTAATTTATTGACAGTGCTGATCATCTATGATACATGCCATCTCAATTCAGCAACTATTCTTTGAACACAAATTCCCATATATTCTTTTTTAGATACTACCTTGATCCATATTTGAAAGCTTGTTTTGATGCATGGATTAACTTCATTGATTGATTTCAAAACCTGCTTTAGCTGTGGATTGATGAACAAATTAGCTTTGCCCTTTATTCACATTCAGGAATCATGCTTCTACTTGCATCCACTCATTATAATACTAATAGGATATATACTACTGATTTCATCACTGAATGAATAAATAGATGGATGGTTTATCCTGTCAGCAGCTGATCGTACATGGAAGTATGTGTTTTTGGAGTGCCCAACTACACAATTACCCAGTTGAAACTCCTTGTGAAAGGGTTTTGTCTTTTCTTGTCAGGGAGCTTGAGCGTTTCTTCTAACAGCCTATACTAGTTCCAATGCCTGGAAGTCTATCCATGAGTAGTTGGATTGTTTTTCTTTTTTGATACCCCTGATTATGTACTAGGACTTCAAGTTCACTCTGTTTGTTCCCATACTTCGAGCATTAGTGTATAGGCATCTGAACCCTTTATGGTTAACCTTGAGTTTGCTTCCTACTTTTTCTGTTTTATACCTGAGTTCCCTTCCTTTTCACCATTCCTTTCTTCATTGTCTGATTGGTTATCATGGGATTTATGTTTGGGGTTTATGTTTCCTAAAGATTTGACTTCTCCCCTTTGAGTTTTAGTTTAAAGCTATTTAGATAAGCTGAGCCAATTGTTTTTTAAACACAATATATCTGGTTCTTGTGGTGTGTAATCCATTCCATGACAAGTCCTTCCTGTAGCTAATGTAAACCATGCAATGTTTTCTCTATGGCCCCATCCTATGAACTAGGGGTTTATTTCTAGAATCCTCTCTTCCTTCATTGGATGTTGATCTTCCACTGGAAGTACAGATGATAACACCTGTACTCTTAAATCTTTGTCTTTCATGCCTACCTTCTCAATGGACAGGGAGTTGGACTAAAAGATCACCAGGGTTCTTTCCAGCTCTATGATTCATATGTATGAAACATGAGACATTTATGGGCAGAAAATGTGATATTCATTTTCAGAGCTACTAACTTCTGCATTGTAAAGACAGCAAATATTGTGTTCATTATAATAACTACAAAGATTATTATCATTTGTAGTCAATCAAAGTTTATTACCCATTAAAATTGTTAAAGTGCTGCAATTCTTAAAGGGTTGTTTTGCAGAAAAGGCTGACACTGCCACTTGTCTGGAAGTTATAATATTTATTTTAAAAAATTCTAAATTTGGCTATGGAGGATTCAACTAAAATATTAATAACTTCCCAACAAATAAAAGAAGAAAAGTTTTGTTTTATTTGTCAGCATAACTTTAAGTAGCTAATTATTTCATGAAATAATAATTTAAAGTAATTAGATTGGCATGTACTGCCAATAATAATTTTCTCCCTTTCTAAATTATCAATAAAGAAAAACAAAGATTTCCCCTCATATTTACATAGGCTGGCAGGGACACAATGTTTTAGTTACTGAGGCATTTCTGCAGGGAATCTTTTAGATGACAGCCCATGAGACACAGAAGCACTGATACCAGAAAAAGAAATATTGCTTACTCCATAAAGTCACTTTTTTGCTCATGCCCAGAAGGATTAGAATCCAATCAAAATCTTTCTACTATTATCTAATCTGATTAGGTAAACTGGGGTTATTATCTCTGTATAAAAGCGAGAAGGAGGAAGGTACAGTTGGAAGGAAAATTTAAAGACATTGCTTGTAGCTGCTTAGCGAATTTAGAGCTGAAGAGGAATAATTTCTTTTATTTAGTTATGAGGTGGCCCAAGAAAATATCCAGTCTTTCCTTTTACAACCCTCTCTCCAATAGTTTACTATATCCACGGTTTAACATATACCTCACTTATGAAACAACAGCTCCTTTGGTGCTTTTTCAGTAACAGTGCCATGTCAGCATTCTAAGGTAGAATCTTACTCTTGAGAAATTGCTAGTTTTCATTCTCTGGAGAAATTTAGAAGAATGCTGTACCAGTTTGGCAAAGAATTTAGCAAGGGAATTTGAATCCAGTTGTAGTTCCCAACACACCACATATATCTTGCAGAAAGGAAAAGCTGTCCTTAATCAGTAATACTGTAGATTCTAAAGTAGGACTCAGAACCTGTGGTGTCTGGAAGTTGCTGAGGTTTTCATTCTAGTCATGCACACCAGTAGGACATATGGTGACAATGCTGGGAGTTGGAGTTGTGCACAATCTTCTTTCAAAGTGAACTGATTTCATTTAAAACCACCATTATTTTGCCAAAATAAATAGAACATAGGTAATTTCCTAACAGGAGCCTCACAGGGGACTTCCAATATTAGATAAATTGCTATGAGTTTCTGATTAAAAATGAAAAAAAAAAGTTAACACATTCAGGCTCAGTGTGACATCATCACACAATAGAAGGTTTTTCCTGGGGCTAATGGCAGCTTAATTGCTATTTTTGCAGGGGGCATAAGTGGAATAGGAGTTTTTTCCTCTCTCTGCAGGTCATGGTCAATCTCAATTCTCCCCTCCCAGATGTTTTTAGAGAGGAGAAAATAAATAAATAAAACAATAGAGGCTTTATATATATTTATACAATTAATATTAAATGCAGTTTGATCTATAAACCTGCAAAATGAAAGATAACAAAATATTTCCCTTATTTTAGCAGCTTTATGAAAAGATATTATTCAAATAACTATATTCTGGTGATGTAAAGATAAAATAGAGCTTCCTCTGAATAAATAGATTTATTTGAAGCCAGAGACCCCAAACAGCTCAAACTTAAAGATGCTGAAATATTGGCTTAGCTACTAATTATAAGGTGCTCCTATGAAGAATTAAAGGAAACTCCAACAATCCTTTTATTATAACAGGAATGTACATATTGCATTAATAAATTATGTTGCTGCATTATGCAGCTGCTGAATCGTCAGATTAGGATAGTATGCTATGCTGCAAACCCATTAACTCTAAATCCGCTTTGGTTACAGAGAGAATGTATGATCCTAACTTCCACTGCCTTTACATTTCACTTTCCATAAGCCTGAGAATAATCAGATACAAGTCTGCTTTATGGGATGACATGTTTAGATGCCTAATCACATTTACAAGAAAGCTTTATTTCTGCACATCCCTAAGAACATTTCATTTTGAAGCAGCTATTACAAACAACAATACTACAGCATGTGTAAGTTATTAGACACAATAACACAAATTTTGTGAATTTTGCACAAGGTAATTTTGAATGTGAATTATTAATTTTAAAATATTTCTTCACTAAAAGCAATGTTCATAACTGTGCATTATGTAAGTCACATTTAAGCAGAAATAACTTTAAAACAATTAAAGCATCCCAGTAATGTTTTTAGTGTCCTAAAGGCCACCAATATTAATATTCTGTACTCATTATTATGGATCTCACTAGCTGTTATGTTGTTTTTATTATAGACAAATTATTAAGGTTCTTCACACAATCAACTGCATCTCTGCAGGAGAAGAAAATACAGATCTGGGGAAGGCAGAGTTAAATATGTCATCAGCTTAGAATCATTACACTGTCATAAATGATCCAAGTCCAGCACCCCTTGAATTCCAGAGCTTTATCTAAGGCCAATTTAGTGCTTACTGTTAGTTAACTAGATTCTTGTGTATAGGCTTGAACAATGAATCTTCTGAACTGCAACTTAACATTTCATCCTGATTCTTTGCACCTGAAGATCTCTGAATGATAGTTCCCTAGCTAGTCAGGCAGATAGACCAATTTTAGCTTCAGCAAGAAATTCTTTAAGTTTCTAACTTCTAGCCATAAGAATGGTATCGTCAGCATATATGTACTGATTTTTTCCTAGAAATTTTAATTCCATTTTTTATTTTTTCCTATCCAAAACATATCTTAATATATTCTACATACTGTATAAATATATAAACTGAAATTGTATACTAATCTCTTAAAATGAACCACATAGTTTCTCCATATTCTGTTTTATGTATTTTCTTGAATGTTAAGTTATAATTCTGCAAGATGAAATTTATAATCTTAGACAAAGTCAGGATCAAGTTCTTTTCTGCTTACTAAATAGAATTTTTCCATCCTTGCAGAGCATGTAGACAATTTGATTTTTGAGTTGCCTGTCTTTTGATGAATTATCTTTAAGAGTTGGAAAGAGTTATTTACAATAAAGATTTTTTTTCAGCAGAACTCTTACTACTATGCAGCCTGTTATATTTTGTACAACAAAGCCAAACCACTTTCATTATTCTAATACTATTTTGCTTTCAACTTTAGCATTCTCTTCTCCTATAATTAAAACAATGTATTTTACAGTACTGCGTTAGTCACCAGAGAACTGTTCAACCTCTACATCCTATGTATCTCTGTTTCAAGTATTTATTGGATTATTATAATATTCAATGGTTTGTCTCAGACTTGAACTGAAGTCATTCTGTCATTTGGGAAGTTTGTATCTAAGCTCTGACTTTGACTTTGATGACTATTCTTTATATATATATATCTGTGGTTGATGTTCTGATGTTTTTCTTTTGTGAAGTGAGCCATTCCTATATATTTTACTTCACTGATTCTTAGAATGTCAATGTTAAATCTTGACAATTGTGGTGAAGGGGCTTGCACATGATGCTGTGAAGTATTTCTGCTTTGACAATATCAACTTTACTTTGTTTCACAATTCTTCCATGTGTGTATATGGAAGAATCATCAATATATCCAAGTATATCTTTGGAACAACAACATTTCCTTTTGTAGTATTGGTAGGAGGAAGCCTCTTCAGGTAACAGTCCATGAAGGTATAGTATATGTATGATGGAAATAAAAGACGTTTTGATCCCAATAATGGATGTTGGATTGGTCAACTTCAAGGCATATTCAGACTACTGAGAGCTGAGTTGACCTGCCAGTTAAATTGTCAGGACCAGCATCATGTGTGTGTCCTATTCATGGAAGAGAAAGGCTGATAACTAGCCATATTAAAGAAATCAAAAACTAAGAAGTGAATGAATCTAAAGTAATGTTAATCTCAACACCTGAAAAGAGCTGGTAGAATTCATGTCATTTTCAAAGAGTTCATTATATTAGTCCAGTTTCCACTATACATTAAAAATTGAATATTTTCTATAATATCCCCAGAGAAAACCCACTAATTTGACCTATCAAAATGGATCTCTGCTTCCATTCACAAATCTGTTTTAATAGTATGATTCAATGAAAACTTTCTCAAACTGAGTCATCCTTTCAAAGCTTTAACCAGCATTATAGTTCAGTAAGTCCTGCATGATACCACTGTCATCCTGAAGCTGATGTGGTCACCTTGTTTAGCCTTGTTCTGTTGATCACAGGAGAGAGGTTTGATAAAATGATGATGTCAACAGAATGTGTTAACAAACATGTTTATTGGTGCACTTAGTAAGAATGACATAGTTGGTTGGTTTTCAATTCACTTATATTTGGCAATTTTGACCCAGTGCACCAATAGTGCACCCAATGCACTAAATTAAATGCAAACTAGATTCATATATAGAATCAATATAAAAAATAAAACAAGTTGATTAAATCAAAAGAAAGAAAACCAAAGGAATGCAATATTCACATTAAGCATACTACAGCATTTAAAAACCTACAATATAGTTTTCCATTAAAACACTATAAAGCTGTCTTTGGTTTTTAATTGATGTGGGGAGAATACAATTATCAAGTATTGCGGAAGACAAACATCAGCATTATTAAAAAAAAAAAACCACTGAGGAACTGAGTGCTGGCCATAAATGCAGATTCTGAAAAACCTAAAAGGGAAAAAGACATCTGGAAAACATGTTTAAAAATAGGAGTTGTTTGTTCATACAGAAAGAAAGTATCAGTAGAAGGACGAGCCAGAGCACACATGGACATGTTTCCTTTACAATGTTATTTGAAACATCTATAAATAATGCTTTCAAGAAAGTGCAAAGTACAGTTACTACTAAATAATAGTAATTGTGAGAGGGATCTCGGAGTTCTAGTGGAAAATCACTTAAAATGAGCCAGCAGTGTGCTGCAGCTACCAAAAATACCAACACAGTGCTAGGCCACACATGGAATACTGCACTCAGTGGAACAACCTGCCAAGAAAATTCTCATATAAGGCAAGATATTGCCATCGTGCAGCTACAGTACATTCCCAGAAAGAATACTATGGCCTCCTCCTTCTCTCTTCCTTCTTCATAAAGGTGAAGATAGACTGCTTTGATAAATGTTTACATCTATTGTAGGTGAGATGAAAGTTACATGTGAATTGAAGTGGTGAAAATGCTTGAAGACTTTGCAGAAGGAGTGAAAGATAGGAATGTGATAGAAACAGGTGAAAGGCTTTTTTTTAAAAAAGGTAATTTTATATGTGCTATTTTTAATTTTAAAAGGCTAGTGTTCAGTATCTTAAATACAATAGTAGGAAAATATTATTAAAAATATAATTATGCTTTTAAAAAATACCTGCAGTGACTTTAGTCTTCTATGTTTTCCTGCTGTTTTTCAGGGCTGTAAAGCTTTGTCCAGTTGCTTCAATTGTCCTAACAAATGAGCCATATCTTTTAACTCTCTGAATTTATCGTCTTATGTACTACACAAAGAGAAAAGTGATTAAGGAGTTAAAAACTTTTTCCATTAACCTATCACCACAAAATCACTGCTATAACAGTTCAGTCTTCCTGGAATTACTTCTTAATTAAGCTTAATTATACTATCAAACAATTACTCAAAATTTGACCTTTTCTAAAAAAAGTCAGGCAACAAATATGTGGGTGAGGCTCTGAAACTGTGCTATAAACATCTACAAGAACAATAATCACATTTTCCTTGGTGCCTTTCTTTTCTTTTGAGCTCTATGATTAACATTTGTCTAATCTGTTTATTTTTTATGAATTACTTTTCATCAAGGTCTGCTAAAAACAGCTTCAAGCCTAATGCTACCTCTGTGTATTTTAAATTAATTCTGAGTAATAAAATATGAAGCTCCGATATGTATTATTTCTTATTTTTATTATTTATTCATTTTAATTTATTAGCCACCCATCTCCAATGAAATACATAATTTTGTGCCAGTTTTCAACTACAGAATTCTATTTTACTAAGAGGTGCTACCACTTCAAAGACCCTGGGCTTCATCATATTCTTTTTGCAAATCAAATTGCAAAGCTAACCAGGTAAGACAAAATTGGAAGCTGCTAACTTCCAATAAATTGGAAGCTCTGTTCTTTCAGATATTTCAGAGATGCCATTTCTTACTGTTATTTCTTTTATATGAAATTTACTGACTGCTTAGGAATATGGAATAGGAGAAGTTATTAGTACGATAGTAGTGCTGTAGGATTCAGGAAGTAATTATTTTACCCACATTCTTTTTTGTTGATTGATCTTCCATCCAAGTGACAACATTAATTTGATTTTTTTTTAAAAAAAAAGAATATGGCCAATTTAGTCAAAAGCAGATATGAAGGTTTAAATGATGATCCATATCCAGTGCCTTATTTTAGAGAAGAAATCAGTAATTATAAGTGAAATCCTATGCTTTTCCAATACAAAAATCAGATTGAGTCTCTCCAATGTAAATAAATGAATCAATAAATGAACTCAGGAGCAGATATGTCACAAAACTTCAGATGACTGAGATAGCTTCACTAACTTTATTTTGATGATAGGTTCCAGTTTCCTAACAACAAAGGAGATGCTTACACCAGAACTCATAAAATATATTTTCATCAATAACTAGAGCTTCATATAATTTTATGATGCCAGCTCTTCCCTTTTCAAACCTTTTTCTTTAACCTTTTCTATTAAGATAGAATAACATTTTTAATAGATTAATGCATCAAATTTTGAGCCAAATAGATGAAAAAGTTTAGGCTGATCTATGAATTAAAACAGAAAGCCAATTTGATGTACAGGTTAAGGCACCAGACTAGAAACCAGGATAACTTCTACTCGTTTTAGGAAGCTGGATGACCTTGGGCCAATCACTCTTTCTAAGCCCTAGAAAGTAGACAATGACAAACCATTTCCAAAATCTTGTCAAGAAAACTTCAGTTGCTAGGGGTCAACACTGCCTCAAAGGCACAATAAAGTAAAATGAAATGCTCCATCCTAAAAGCACAAAAACAATGTTCTAATAGTGATGGAATGTTATTCTCTGAATGCCTACTGAAGATGTTATAGCACACTTTCTTACTTCTAATTTTCTTCTGAAATAAGAATTGCTGAAATGTATGGAAAAGGGCTGTTGTAAAAGTGCAATCATAGCAGGAGGAGTAATTTCTTCAGAATCATCATTGCCACAAAGCAAACTTGCGGTTGAGTTCTTTCAGTGTTCATTCAAAGGAATCACAGTTTTTTTCTTCATCTGCATTCTACCTATGTATAATCTAGAGTCACACTGGCTTCTGCTCAAGTGTACACCAAGAAGATGAAGAGTTTTATCTGTTGGATGGGGAAGCAATTTTATTGAACACTCAAGAATAGGGTTGTAAAAGAAATCTACCACAGATTTCTGCAAGAGTGAAATTGCATGATTATCAAGATTATTTCAGTCACAGCACAAATGGCTAACAATAAATGGGATGTGGAGTTCTTGGTGCTCTCTGAGCTTAATTGTTTGCTTGTGGACATTTAATTACCCAACTAAGAAATATCAAGTGACTGTGAAGTTTGCTGCCTGTTAATATTTATTTATTTATTTATTAAATTTCTATAGCTGTCCAACTCAACCAAATGATTCTGGGCAGCTACACAGCAACTTGTCCTGCCAATGTTGATGGGAGTGTAGTTTAAAGGCAAATAATCAAGATCAGAGACAAGCAAGAATCCCCCAGTTCAATGCTGAGCCACAGATATTCTCCTCTGTTGGAACAAATGGTATCTATAATAATTGTATCTTTCATTCTTTTCTTAAATATTCAACATTTGGGGACAGTATATACTAAAGACTCAGCCTATCTATATAAATAAAAATGTAAATGTTCGTTTGTTCAAAATCTTAAATCTCCTAAAGTTCTTCACCGATTGCTTTGAAATTTTGACACAACATTGCATTCGAATACGCGCGTGTTTTTATATACCTACTATTATATAGATGTCACACCTGTGACAGGTAAAAACATGCTTTTTTGAAAAACAGCGCCATCTGATGGACGTAAAAGCAACACACACTAGCATTGTGAATTAAACATATTACAAACGTGTGCTTTCTCTTTTCTTTCTTTTCCATTTAACCAGACTGAGCCACAGCAATGCGTGGCCGGGTACAGCTAGTTTGGAATAACAATAAAAAGCATGTAATGCTGCATTTAAAAAAAGCATACAAGAGATAGTTGTGCTTTAAAAGTATGTGTTAGAGAAAGTTACACATAGATCTCTATGTTGATAGGAAAAGTTCTGTACACCAACAAAGAGTTCTTAGTATTTTAAAACATTGCAAAAAGAAAAAGGAAAGGAAAGAAACTGGAAGAAAAGAGAAGCTATTAACAGAATAGAATAAGGCATGACATCTTGCAACACCAACCTGGGGCAGATTTAGCCTAATCTGCATGTCCCTACTCAAGTCATTTCCACATTCAGTAAATCAGCAGGGTGCTCAATAGAGATGGACAGCAATAGAAAGGTGGTGCCATTTTTATGAATGGCTCCCTCAATGTGAATAATGTACACATGGGTGCCAGATGTGATGATAATAACACTTTTGTAACCCATTGTACTGATAAAAGCCTCAGTGGATATATGTATCCACAAGGAGCAAATAATATTGATCTTTCCATACATGTCTCCATTCCAAGGCAGCTTAATTTCTGAATCTATCTGGGAAGGATCCCATTATACATAAAATGCATTTGTACAATAAATAGCAATAGCAATCTATATGAATATTCTGTACAAAGAAAATCTCCATGCAGACTCAACTAAACTGCAATCCCAGCATCAACAGCATATATGGGACCACCCATATGAGGCCTAATAGCAGAAGCAGTCATTCAATGACTCGAATCCATAGCTCTACTCACCATCCAACCAAAATTCTGAACATACTGCATCAACAACACCTTTGTTATCATCAAACACTCCCAAATTGAAGAAACACACCACCTACTCAATAACATATTCCCTGGTATCAAATTCACATGCAAAGAGGAAAGACAACAGACTTCCATTCCTTTACATCAACATAAGGAGATTAGACAATGGAGAACTGGAAAGCCTCATCTATCGCAAACCCATGCACACAGACCAGATCCTCAGCTTTCCAAGCAATCACCCCACTGCACACAGAAGAAGCTGTGTCCAGACCCTCTTCAGAGGGCCAGGACACACTGCAGCACCACAACACTAAGAAAAGCAGAAGACAAAAGGCTGCTTGACATCTATAATGGTTATCCAAAAAACTTCGTATTCTGACACACAACACCCAAACCACAACATACCACACAGCCAACCACCATGAAAAAACTAACCATACACAAAAGGGGTGTCGGAAATAACAGCCAAAATTCTCCAATTTCTAGGAATAGCTATAGCCCACAAACCCACAGCCAGAACCAAAGACAAGATACAGAAGAATGAAAGAAACAATGTAATCTACAAAATCAGCTGTAACAATTGCAACCAATTCTACGTGGGACAAACATCATGTCAATTAAAAAACAGGATCCACCAACACTAGCTGGCAGTCAAACATCACAATCCCAAATCCTTAATCTCTACCCACAACGATACCAAACAGCACCAGTTCAATGGGAGCAACATAAAAATCATCAGTCATGCTATCACTCACCACACTCGTGAGTTCACCGAAGCCTGGCACACCACAAGCAATTCCATCAACAGACACATTGACCTACAACCAGCCTACGAACCCCTCAGAATCCAAATCAACCACACAGCCAACCAGAGACAGCACTGACCCTCAATCAATCCATGCAAGCCCCCCAACCAGCAGTTCACCTCCCAATGACTTTCACCTGATATAACCTCTTCATCACAAGACCCATCACAAGACTCTCACTGATAACTCACACCTGACTCATCCCAAGACCCATTACAAGACCCTTACTTGGCACACCCACACCTGACCCATCACAAGACCTCCACTTGACACACCCACACGTGACCCATCACAAGACCTACTGATCACACAAAGCCCTTGTAAACAGAAGAACACTGACACTAACATCCCCTAAACTCTGCTGAAGATGTTACCTAGCCTGGTAACCAAATGTTACAAACCCACAAGCTCAAAGAATGAACTTTCACCCTCAACAGCATATACTGTGATTCTTCATATGTCCCATGGAAAAATGACTAATAATTTATAAAGGATTTAGGAAGTATTGAATAGCTACCAATTCAGTCAAAGAATGCTATTCCCTGATCATCATGCAGAGTGAGTGAGTGAATGAACAAATGAATTAGTGAATATACTGTATGTGTATATACATATAATTTTTCTTTCTTTAAAAGAAAATCTTGTGGTTATAAAAGAGTATATGCAGCAATATATAGACAAAAAAATTACATTCTGTATTAAATGAGTGGGTTTTCTTCAATAAGACTTGGGAGGAAAAACACACAGTTAAAAATTGTGCAGTTTCTATTTTGTGAATTGGGGAAGAAGAAGCCAAAGTACTGAATGCAACCACAATGGCTCTAAGCTGACATCAAAGCAAAAATGGGGAAGGGGGGAGACCGCTGAAATGACAGCAGCAGCTGCACAATCTGCCTCTAAATTAGACTGTGTTTCAAAGTCTGCACTCAACTGCTAAGCAGTATAAAGACCCAGGAGGAAGGCTGCCCAAGAAAAAGAGCTAGTTTTCCAGGCTAACACATCAAAGTAACACATGCTAAGAAGAGCAATAAATGCATATGGCATACAGTCACTTGCTGCTTAATTGCATTGGGCTTATGAAGCCAAGGAAAAACCTTCCACTGATTCCTAATTTTAGAGAGGATTTGAGATCTTTTTCTAATGCAAAAAGCTGTCACAAATTGGGAGCAGATTAAATTTTGCCATTGCAAAGTAGCATCCCATAATTTCAAAAATGGAGATTCCCTCTCTGCTTCCCCCACCCTGCCACCAGTCAGTAAGACACCTGCAAAATACCAAGTTCATAATTACAGGCTACATAAAAGTAGCAGTTCAGGAGTCTGGAAAAAAAATTATAATGATAAAAAAAAATCCTAAATCTTCACAATTCAGATAGGTCTTCTTAAAAAATGAACAATTTTGATATTTGGTATAAAATTAACCTACCTTTTATGTGATACTTTTTTTAAAATTAAATGCCTACCTAGTGATGCTTGTCATAAAAGGAGCAGATAAATAAATGTTGGAAAATTTAAAGTCAGAGTTATTTCTAGCTTTATGATATTTTTAATTGTACTTTAATACATTCAACATGATGCATAAATGAAAGGTTCAATACATTGAAAGAATTGCAATGTTAGGATTACAATGTTTTTATTCACTATGTTGTGGACAGATTCTGGCTTACTTTTTCTAGAATACCATACTCATATAGAACTGTGTTATGCTAAGGTTTTTGAATAAATATTGCTATTCTTTTAGAGTTGTCAATTAAAAGACTTTATAAAATGCCTATAAACTGGATAATAAAACTGGTTACTTTGTCTCTGAGCATTAGACCTGCAGTGTTTAAAAGAATGTGTGTACAAGTAGAGGGTTAAAGTTGAAAAAACAACAACAAAAATCATCTGTAATGCACTCGGGTAACTTGTGCATTAGGAGAAACAATTCCAGCAGAAATGAGGCTCTGTGCCTGCCACAATGACAATATTACACATGAAATAATATTGGTTTTTATGCTTATGGATTTCTATCAGTTTAAATGAATCCGTTCAAGGGCATCAACATCAAATATAGAATGCTTTCCAGCATAGTTCTCATCATAAAAATAATCAGAAAGAGTTGAAAGCAAAAAAAAAACAAAACACCACAAGATGTACAATGCTCAAAAGGGAAAAAAAAGCAAAACAAACACAAATCATTAAAAGATTGCTTTCAGTGATGTGTTTCACAGTATTGGCAGTTACCACAGAATATGAAAAATGCAGCTAAAATAATCATCTTACTTGTTCTGGGCAGAAATTCTCCAATACACAATCTGGGTTTCTCCAGGAACTCCATCTGGATAGCTTGGATCATACATGACTCTCTGTGCAGACCCAAAAAAATGGATAATGGTTTATGGAAGAGTAACTTACAGTGTACATTTAATCATTTACTTTATGAATTAAACAAAATAAAGTCAGTTTGACTTTGGGAGTCCTTCAAATTTTTAGCAATTTTTAAGATCCTTCTCATAGCTTGGCCGAAAAAGATGAGCACCACAAATTTCCATAATGTTATTCCTGAGAATGAGGCTAGATAAGCAAGTTCTAAGACTACAGCCCTTTTGTGATTGCACAGCAATTTGTTGATAGCTCTCTGCTGCTCTAGAACATGGAGAAGATTATATCAAAGTAATATATAAAAACAAGCAAAAATGAATACGCTCCAGCCCCTGTGTTATAGATCATAATGTAAAGATCTATGCTTTCATTGTAAACTGCTGATTGCATAGAGCTGCGTATGAAAATGGTCTCATTTGGAAACTGAAATTTGGCCATCATAGAGCTGTTCCAGTGGCTCATAGAGTACTCTTAGTAAATAAATCAAAAAGAGAAGTTGTCAGCAAAGAGGGGCCCTATCTTTTCGGTGGTAAAACCCAGCATGTTATAAGGCACACTCAGTATCTTCTTTACAATCATTTTGGTTAAGATTTTTAAAAGTTTCTGCCAAGTCATAAAAAATGTGTTTACAGAATTCTGAGTCATTGCTAAAGTGCTTTATTTTTCCTAGTTTTTAATTTTTTATACTGAAAATGGCTGTTTTATGTTAGTGTATATTTATGTTGTTTTGACATGCACTGCTCACAGAACAATATTAGAAATATGATTTAGGTAGTTATGAAAAGCAAATCAGATGCATTCTGCACATCAATAGGCAAGTGTCTGTTCCTAGTTCTAATGAAGCCAAATGGAAAATGAGTGCTGGGATGCAAGCCCTGATGTTTCATATTTGTGTTGAAACATCACACCCTAGTACATAAAGGGCAGAGGTTGCATCACTATGTTATGATACCCACTTCATTACCAGCTACTCTTCCTTCTCTTGTAGAGCACTAAATCTATAGACTAGGAACTTTGGTGAGGTAAGAGAAAATCATAAATAAAATAAATTTGATAGCACAAATGATTAATTTCTCTCCAATGCCTGGCCTAAGTTAATATCTTCGTCTTGCAATCATGTATCTTTATCTTTAAAAAAAGGTGAATGGATTCTACCCAGTGCTATCCTTTGTAGTATAGCAATAATACATGCCACAAGATTTGGTGGATGCTGAAAGTAGCAGGGAAGATGATCATAGTGAATTCTACTCTCCTCATATTGCATTTAGTCCTATGAAAACTACATGCGGATGTGAGTGAAATTATTGGTGAATTCTAGTAACGACTAATTTCACTCCTATTAATTTCAATGAAATAAAACCAATTTAGATTCAATCCCACTGAAAATTTTGATCAGCCAAATGACTTTATTATTTTACATATCAAATGTTTTGCCTTGTTCCATATTTTACCTGGAGTAGAGTGTCCTCTCTATTGTCCAGTCAATTTCCATTTTTTTATTCCAACATTCCATTAACAAATCTTGCCCTCCTTCATCATTTTGTGTACTGTCCATATTACTTGCATTCTGATTTTATTAGGTCGAAGTCCCATAAGTTCCATGAAATTAAATAGAGTGCATAAAAATCTCAGCTTTTCTTCTTGAACCTACTGGGCCAAGTCATGTTAATTTTGCATCCCATACAGTGCCTAGTACACTGCTGTTTCTAAATAAATGTTTAATGAGAAAAGAAAGGAGAAAGGAAACTTCATAGGAAAGATACATAAAATATTGTTGAGGTCAGATTTTTAGTTGGTACGACTCAGCATAATCTCAACAGCTTCCATACAGCTAGAATGATTTAAATTAAATCATCTAGCCTATACAGAGTATTACAGCTGCTATTACCTAAATGCCTACAGCTCTATAAAATTAAAGCTGTATTATTATACTAATGTAATAACATTAATAAAAAATGAATCTGATATAATGAATACATGCTAAAAAATAATCTAGTTGCTATTTGGGCTGCCTTCTTTTAAAATTTTAACTCTAGAAATAAAACAATTTGGATTCCATGCTGTTTTACAGTAAGTTTCAGTCCTTTGAGAATTTCACTAACTTACAAATGTCCTGAATCTAGAAATTTGCAACAGGACTTCTGGTGTTTCTCAATTCTTCCCAAGTCCTAAGACCACCAATGTAATTAAGTTTTGTTTTCTTCATTTTTCTCCTGCTGTTAGAAATAAAATGTGTTGTTTAGCTTTTCAATATGCAACAAAAACTGTATGAATACTAATCTATTTTAACCTCAGTGGATTTAGGATAAAAAGATTGACTTTGGTTTATTAATTGTTTTCCCCGTAATAAAAAAAAGTTATTAAAGGAATGGAAAATTCTGCCTTTCAATAATTTCAAATGCAAACTTTGTTTCATTACCAAACAACAGTGTAGCAATTGATTCTGCCAGTTTTTAATTGAAACACCTACTGTGTGTCAACGCCCTACACAACCTTTCTGGTGAAATAAAATAAAATAAAATAAAAAATAAAATAAGAGCGTTAATCCCATGCCCAAATAGGATTAACTATTCTTCCAAACTGTGCTGTTATGGAGTATGAACATGGCTCAGTGTCTTAGCCTGATATTCCTGTAGTTGAAATTCTACCAAAATACTATCAGTTTGACTTAAATTTCAGAGAATCTTATATGAAGTATATAACTATTAAATCTGTTTCAAAAATCTTTAGCTAGCAAGGTTTTGAGCCTAAGATAACAAAAGTATCCCTAACATTCACTTCTTTGCCATCAATTGTATGTTTCAAAATTGCCTATCTGGTGACATCAATCTCAAAAACCATGTTCATTTTTCCCATTTTCTCATTTCAATCACCCATAGTACTATCTATGTTTGTGATGTTCCATTTCTTGGTTCAGGTAAAGACTTGCTTCTGTTGAAACTGTAAGTAGTCTCTATCAGTCAAACATCAGCAATGTTAAGCTGTATGGACCAGTGGCTTTTTTCCATACAAGCTGAGATTATGTTCAATAAGCATGTCCATATAAAATGTCATTTTCCTTTAAATACTATTTTTGGTGTTGGTTTTATCTTATTTTTTGTAACACAATTTCTTGAGGGTGATTCATGTATTATACTCTATGAGTTTCATTATGCTGCCATTAGAGGGCAGAAAAGAGTAAGCATGTAAACAGAAAATGCTCATTCAGAACTGTAATCTGTGAAAAGAGCTGACATTAGGTAACAAAATATGTGGCTTTAAATGAATCATCAGAGATAATACGCTGAACCATGAATAATGAATCTTGCAAGTTTATATATACATATATATATATTGCAAATGTCATTTCTTTCTTAAGAAAGTTTCAAGGTTGTTACTGACATTGGTAAAACAAGACTAGATTAACAATTCTGCTATCTAATCTAATAAAAATATACAACACCATCTAATTTATTTTTAATTTTGTGATACAAAAATGCAAGCTATATATTAACTGAATTTATAATGGAATGAAGGATATTTATGATAGTTATAAGTGAATGTCACTGCTACATTTTACAACAAAAATGTAAAAAATAGTACTAAGATATTGTGCATTGATATTTTTTCACTCTTTGGAAGGGCAAAATGAAAACATTTCGCAATGACATTGAAAGATAAAGATACTTGAAACACTTAGATGTTTGTTAATGATTATGCAAAGTTAAAAGTTACAGTTTCATTTGAATTCAATAAAATTTACTCCTTAAATTGCAGCACTGCACATGAACTCCAGTCAGAAAAGAGCCCAATAAAATTCCACATTCTCAATGTCCATTTTCATATTACATTTCTTTATCCCACTTAAAAATTATATAGAAATATTAATGTGAAGCCACATTTTCACAAAACCACAAGACTTCCCTATTCATTCTTGTTATATAGTATAATGCATGAGTTATCCCCATTTGTGCAAATTCAAGGAAAACAGGTTGATAATGAAAAAGCTCTGCATCTTGCTTCACCTCGACTGTAGACTTATGGAAGCAATTTTATTCAAATAGAAGATGTTCTCTAGTGAGAAACCTGATTTCAAATTTATGAAGAGACTGGGATTGATGACAATAGGGCAGAACTGCAAAATCTGCCTGGATTTTGGTCACAGGAGGAAAGAAAGCCAGCATAGTTATAAAGTAATGGGGAACTAAGGATTTTTGGGGGGGAAGAGTGAGAAAAAAAACATACTTGGCTTTTTAATACATTCTAAAGGGGTCATTCCATAAATATGAACAACAACAAAAACTACATCTAAATGTGATTTAGTTAAATGAATTAAATGTATAATGAGACATTATTCTACACTTATGCAATTTTTTTTCTTTTATCACATTAGAAATTATATCTTATATCTTATGGCATCATTTAGAGGGATTTTTGGCATCGCACTCAAGGTCTTGGGAGTGATCAACATGTGGATGTGCATCCCTGACCTAAAACCTTATAGAAAGGACTATTCATTCTCTTTGGCTATTGTGCTTGCTGGATGGCCATAGACCAGGCATGTCAAACTGCCGGCCCACGGGCCAGATGCGTCATGCTGAAACCGCGCCCATCCTATTCCCGGCAATGGGGAAAAAGTCCCAATATGTCATGCGACGTCACGTGACATCACGAGCCTGCCATAGACTGTGAGAGAGATTTACAAATGAACCTGTAGTTGTGACTTTATAGAAAGAAAAATTCTATTCTCACATAGGAAACGAAGCATATACATTTAAAAAAATAAACAATCCAATTTGGCAATTTTCTCCAGTCATATAGTTTTGTTTCAACAATTATGAATGTTCATTGACTTTTATAATACTTCCATTAGACAGCCTCAATGTAGAAGATTAGAACTGAAGAGATCCTGGGTCAATTATTACATTTGTTATTACATTAGTAATAACAAATCATATGTAATACTGAACATAAGGCATACTACCCCAGTCAAGAACATTTTTCTCATTTATCTGTGGATTACATTTCTTATAATATATTGAGCCATCTTAAAACCAACATAAAACTATTGCAATCTAGAAAATTTTCCAGATATAGTAGTGTACATTGAAGATATTGTTGAATGCTTTTTTTCCTAGCTGAAACAATAGTTGTTAAATAGCCAGATTTAAACTTCATTAACATTTGGTTACAATGAATGCCATTTCCAAGTCATATGGATCAACATATAAGCTTCCATTTAAGTAATTTTTATTACTATAGTTATATAAATGTACAATTCCTTAAAATCTCCAGTGAGTTTGTGGATATTAAGTTTATCATAAGTAATTGAATAGGCATTCATATCTAGTTTAAAAGTATAACAGTACATTATACAGCCTAGGTTCATTTAGAATTTTCCATTTGTAGAGCTCCATATTATGAGTACAGCTCTATTTGAATCTCTTTAATATTTATGATCCTCTTACCACTCTTACTGAGAAAGATAAAGCTTTTGATGGCAATCTGAAGAACTTGATTAACAATATACTAATCATCAGTACCATTGACCTGATTCAAAAAAAAACATGTTTTCCATTCATCCATCATTCTATTGCCAAAGATGATTACATTACTGTTCCATTTTTAACCTAAATAAAACCACATGAACTATACATATCATATCCTCTTTAGAAAAAACAAGTATACCTTGAAGCCAATTTAATTTTAACTAAAATACTAAAATGACCTATAATAACCAATTAGCAGATGAACAGAGGAAAGCCACTTACAAGAGCCCCTAAATAATGCAATTCATACGGACTTCACATTAATAAATGTTAAATTGTGCCAAGGAATTAATTTTGCAATAAATTGTTATTGTTGTTATAATATCTAACTAAAGCATATTACCAGGAGTAATTATCCATATATCAGAATGTATTGAATGTAGAGTGTGCTCTATAATTATTCCCCAAATTGCTTATCATTCAAATGGTAATTTTAGCAATAGTGTTGCAGTAACTATAGCTTACCTTTCATCTACTAGAAATATGCTTTTAATAATTACATAACATGTAGTCAAAATTACTTGTTGCAAAAGATGAAATAACACAGATATATATTTTAGTTATTGACAATTATTTCTTCCATTATCAAAATTTGGACTGGTCTACTCATTTCTTTATAATATGTTACTCCTTACCTATAGTCATCAATCATGTAACTTGCATGTTTGAAGAGCACATCACAGATTAATTATCAGAGGTAGCAGTTTCATTGGGCTGATATTAATTTAAACAATCTGGCTATAAAATGAAACAGGCATATACCTTATTGAAAATAATCAAGCCTCTGTTCTGGCTATGATGCATGCAAATTTCTTCAAGCAATTTTTCAAGTATTCTGTGCCTGAGCATATTCACTCAAAAGGGCATGGCATTCATTATGCTGACAACCTGTCTCAATCTGGTATGCTCCCACTGCAGTCTGCATTAGGTTTCAAGTTCTAGAACTTCCAGACAGCAAAGGAATTCTGGGAGTTGAAGTCCAACATCTAGTTCACTGTTTCTGAAACATGCAACTTTAAGATGTGTGAACTTCAATTCCCAGAATTCCCCAGCCAGCTGGGAATCAGTGTACTTTAAAGCTGCCAAGTTTAAGAAACACTGGTCTAGAGCAGGGGTGTGAAACTCCCGGCCCGTGGGCCGGATGCGTCACGCCAAAACCGCACCCACCCCATTGCCGGCAATGGGGAAAAAGTTGCAATACATCACAACACGTCACGTGATGTTGCGAGTTTGACACCCGTGGTCTGGAGGGTAGGAATTCAGCTTGACCCACTCATTTTTACACTTCAGGAGGAGGTTTAACATACATTAATAAAGAAGAATATTGTGGCTTAGGGTTCAAATGAGGGGTCCTTGGTACTCTCTGAGCTTGCTTGTTTTCTTGCAGATGTTTCATTACCCAAACTAGGTAACATCATCAGTGCTAGACTAGGACCGCTCATTAACATATATTGCTTTAAAATTTCATATTTTTATGTAATTGATTTTATGATTTTAAAATTATTTGAATTTTAATGTTGCTGCATTTTGTGATTTTAACCATTATTTTCCACCTAAACCATGCAATTGACAGTATATAAATGTGTCAAATAATGAAAAGCTAGGGATTATGCTTAGACGTGGGGGAGGGGGAGGGGGATGCATGTTGGCATATGTAAAACATGGAAACAGTATTGCACATTTGTTTGTCTTAAGACAGTTTAAGTCATCAGAAATAAAGTGATGAAAAAAGTCAGGCTAAATAATTTCTTTTCGAACCTTTTTTAAATCCATGCTACACCAAAAGACTGCTATTATACTGCATAGACAGACAGATTAGCAATCTGAATTAAGCATTAAATTAACTGTTCCACTTAAAGAATCCTTAAGGTTGCAATCCTAGACACATTTACTAGGAAGCAAAGCCTGTTGAACAGTGTAGGAATTATTTCTGAGTGACATGCATAAAATTGCACTGTATATAATTGCTTTAAAAAGCAACACATCCATGAATATTATGAATATGTATAAAATATAAGAAGAGATTTCATTATGTTGTAAGAAAAAAAATGTGGTATAATTCAAATTTAAAAGGAAGCTTAATAGTTTAGATATCAAAATTTGGGGGTTTCTTTCTTTTTTTCTCAATCCATTTAAAGGTAAAGTGAAAAAATAACAAAATGTGATGATATGCCACCTCAGGTATACTTGTTAATCTGAGATGTTTTGAAACCAATCCAGATATTTTGTTTTTTCTCCAGAGAATAACTTCAAGGAAGATACTGTGTAAATATATTTGATTTTAAAATCTATACTGACAGTCTAATGAGTTTTCTGAACAACTCTTTCCCATCTTCCTTATAGTCATTGAGATCAGGTTTAGCCTTGCAATTAAATGCACTTGTTGTGCTCTACAGTTAGTTCTGCTAATAAAGTCATATTATTGAAATTTAATTTCCCACTAATATGAACACAGGTAGTCCTGGAATTATGTTGTTGCATTCAACAAATCATGATCATACGACTGTGAAATGCTTTGACATAAAGCTTACCTACCTGACACGCACTTTTGTTACCATAGGGGGCAAGAGGAGGCAGCACAACCATTTATGACAATTGAGGGTGCTTTATGGGGTATAAAGCACCCATTCCATTGCCATCGTAAATCTGAACTGTCATAAAATGACCAATTGGAAGCAAAAACTACCTGTATATGATTGGGAAAACAGAAATTATTTTACTTAAATTGGATAGGGTGGGGTTAAACAACCAAAGCTAGGTTTCACCACCTATCAGATGGCTTGACAGCTGCCAATGCTAAGTCAAGATGTAGAACAAGATAAGAAGGAATGCTTCTGATGCTCCTGCTCAGCACTACCTCCAGTCTACACTCGTCACAAGCCAGTTATGTTAATGCTGCATAAGGGTACAGCACTTTTTAAAAAGAATGATCTATTATGTTAAAAAATATCCTGGCTGACAGGTAACGGGCATGAAGGGGACACAAAATAAAGACAGACAGCATTTACAACTTGTACCTCAAGTAAGTGGCAGGGCTGGCAGTGGATTACCAAAGAAGCTATAGCCATAGAGAAAAAATACATTAATATAGATGTTTATAAGCATGCAATTGTGATTGCTCCACATGTAATACCAATTGCCATGACAATCAGTGTTACCAAAGTCAAAAGAGAATGGAAAAATAAGTAGCTGTGCTACACTGAACAACTGTAGCAATTGTAGCTAGCTAAGATTGAACTTGGGAGCTCTGACCAGTCAGGATGAAAACTGCATCATTTTGTATAAATAATCAGAGATAATAAAGTAAAAATAATTAAAACAAAAAGTACAGCCATGCTCAGAACTGCCAACATATGGCTGGTCAATTGCAATTCTCTTTCTCTGTTTAAATTGATCTTCTCTCAACACTATATCTGCTGTGAAGAGAGATAAACACAGATTGATAGGCAGCTTACATAAAACCTCTTGACATGTTCTTAGGCAGGCAAAACATGGGCAGATGCCACTTCAAAAACTAGGGATCCTATGTCTCCAGTAGCCCAACCAGAATGGCCATGAAGTTCATTTCTCAACACCAAAGGAAATTTTGGATAAGATGGCAACACTCTAAATAGGCTAATAGGAGCTGAACTGATCCTAGGTTGTAACTGCATCAACTACCAAATGATCAAGAAAGCATAACAGAATTGGCAGAAGAGGGAAGACAGTATTTTAAAATGGGAATCACTAAGTGTAATTTTAAATTGCCTTTGATACGAGCTGGGGATGAAACAAAAATAATATCTGGAGGACATGGCAGGAAAAAATGGCTACCAGGACATGTTCCATGCCATTATTAAGAGAAAATGATAAGGAAGTCATAGAAATTTCAGATTATACTTTTGATGTTTTGACTAGCCATGGCCATCAAATTGATAATTTTTTACAATATCTAAATGGCATCATTTTGCCGTTCTTAGGGCATCTTGGATGAAATAAAAATTATCTCACTACAAAAAAATAATCCCTTTGATACCGTAAGTCTAAAAATGGTAATAATCTTTGCACAAATATAGTGGCCTACTTTCTGAAATGTTTTGTATTGGGACACAGCGTAAAATCTGAGGTAATAAAGCAAATTAATAAATAAATCAATAATTTCTGAATTGCTATGTTTTATTACCTCAGATTTGGTGCTGTGTTCCAATACAACTATATTTATGCAAAGAGAGATTATAATAAACTTAAATAAATAAATAAATAAATAAGTGTGCTGGCAAATTTCAGTTTCAGGTGAGAGTTTTTAATAGTTATCAAATTAAAGCAGTTTGCCTGGTAGTTGTAGCACATTATGCAGACAATAAATCAGTGGTGTCTCATTGGTATTTGGGCCAAATCTTTACCATGAAAACTCTGGTTGTAAAACAGGTAAAGGAATTCAGCCCATAAAATAATTAAAGACCATTCATAGGTCTAAACTGCTGAAACACCAATTTAATTTGGGGATTTTGCACTTCTGGATCCACAAATATTCTGTATAATAAGTTACTGTGCTCCTGAGGCAACACTCCTCATAAGCCATAGCTGTCACCATTAGCGCTCACAAAGGTCCACTAGTAGCATGCCAGCACTGGAGTCTCAACTAAGATTCATGTTGTCCTTCTCCATGCTTCAAACAATTTAATGTTCTCAGTGCAAAATTATACTTGTTCTGAGAAGTTCATTTAATGAGCAGGAACTCCACTGTCTATGATATAATCTTACAAGTTATTACATCTTACAAGATATTTCACCAAAATCTTCTCAGTTCAGCTGCTTCTATGGAATGCTCCCTGAAAAGTGTTAAAAATGCCAATAGACAAATAGATCCTGGCCCAGAATTAATACAACCTAGGGATAAGAAACAGGGGTGACATGATAGCAGTATTCCAGTATCTGAGGGGCTGCCACAAAGAAGAAGGCATCAAATTATTCTCCAAAGCACCAGAGGGCAGGACAAGAAACAATGGTTGGAAACCAACCAAAGAAAGAAGCAACCTGGAATCAAGAAGAAACTTCCTAACAGTGAGGACAATTAACCAGTGGAACAGCTTGCCTTCCGAAATTGTGGGTGCTCCATCACTGGAGGTTTTTAAGAAGAGACTAGACAGTCACTTGTCTGAAATGGTATAGGTTCTCCTGCTTGAGCAGGGGGCTGGACTAGAAGACCTCCAAGGTCTTCTATTCTATTCTATTCTATTCTATTCTATTCTATTCTATTCTATTCTATTCTATTCTATTCTATTCTATTCTATTCTATTCTATTCTAATAATCTCTAATTGCTATCAGCAGACTGTTGTTTCCCATCTTCAGGAATGAAGTCTGTAAATTGCATATTGTAGAATCTAATTTGTATCCCTAAAAATAACAACCACTTACAAGGATAGTATAATTCCCCAGGTGCTTTCTGAGGCAGGTGATAGTATACTGATCATTTCAGGTTCAATTTTAATGTTATTTTATTGTACTGTGGTGGATTAACGTTAGTTAATGACTCAAAGGAAGGTCAGCGTAGTAAATCAGAAGAAGGAAGGGCCAGCAAGAAAAAAAAATTAAAGACAACAGGAATCAAATTGTAAGAAATGCCTTTCAATAAAATAAAAGTAGTTTAGCTTTCCTATTGTTCTTTGTTTTTTAAAAAATGCTCTTCTGACAAACTTCCATATAATTTATGAGAAGTTTATGAGAAAATAAAAGTATTTGATCTGCTGCTAAAATGGAAATAGTTTGGGAGAATAGCTCACTACTATGTGAGAGGAAACCATGTGTTAAAGGATGTTGTGACAGATTATATCTACACAAGCAAAATAAAACAATAGAAAAAGAAGAAAATTTCTGAGCTCTTAAACTCAGAAATGGATTCTTAAACATTTAAAAAAATTTCTATTTTAAAATGTATTTATGTATTTATTTAAATTTATTTATAAATTTATTTAAAATGTATTTAGGCATGGGCATACTGTAACAGACAAGAGCAGCAAGCTTATTCAACTGGCAATCAAATTAACTATTTCAGAAAGATTGCCATGAAAACAGGCGTTAAAGCAGGCATTTAGCAAGTATAGATTAAGAAGAATTATAGCTCCTATAATCTTAACAAGAAAAATCTCCATTTGAATGCAAGGAAAATGGGAAGATAGGGAGAACTAAATGTTTACCTTTTCTGAATTTACATAGAAAAATAACACATACTGTAGCTCAGGAAAATCTTCTGCAGGGAAATCCATTGGGGAATTTTGGGAGATGGAAAAGAATAGGACAAGTAAGTAAGTAAGTACTAAGTAAGTAAGGGAGGGAGGGAGGGAGGGAGGAAATTTTGTGTATCTATGTATATGCAGATACACACACACAAAAGAACAGTGTTCTTTTTACAAAAATCAGTCTTGCCCATCTAGACCTTTCATTCCCACCTAGAGTTATCATGGAATGCTGGGATTTTCTTAAACGTGCAATAATTATCAAAATTATAATTCAGTCCATCAAGTTATTTAGCAACAGCATTCCTGTCTTTCTTACTGTAGATAGTGATTTCTTTCTTTCTTTCTTTCTTTCTTTCTTTCTTTCTTTCTTTCTTTCTTTCTTTCTTTCTTTCTTTCTTTCTTTCTTTCTTCAGATTTACATAGTGGCCCAACTCACACAAAGTGATTGATAGTTTTTCGCTAGATTCTTCTGATGGAATTAGTACCACTGCAAATAAGAAAGTACCAGCATAGTATGTTCTTCATTAGGATGTTTCACTTAACATGATACATAAAAATAGATTTTATATATTGCTTTTTGCCAAACTTTTAAAAAATAATTCTGTTAATATTATTTGGAGGACTGTCTTCTCTCGGTCACATCTATCCCACCTACTAGAGCAGGGAAGCAGGTCCCCTCTCCTAAGAAGATACATCTCGTGGGATGATGAAGAAGGGCCTTCTTCATGGTAGATCCCTCCCTGTGGAACATCATCCCTGAAGATATAAGATTGGCCCCACTTTAACAATCTTTCATAAGGCCCTGAAGACCTGGTTTTGCCAATGGGCTTGGGAAAACCAAAGTGGGATGGAGCCCATCAAGTGGCTTCTTTGATTGATAGTTGTAGCCAAGAGGTTATCGCTTTTGTTTTTATATGAGATTTTTATATTTGTAAGCCATCCAGAGTCACTGAGAATAAATTGGGCAGCCATATAAATTTTCTTAATAAATAACTAAAATAATAAGCTCAACATCAGATTTTCTTTGAAAATATTCATTCATTCTTCATTTTTTAAAAGTATCTGCAGATATTCAAGTTTCACCAACTCCTTATGATTGTTGCTGCCAGACTCAAAAAAAGTAGTCATGATGAAACATGCCACCAGAACGTTTTAACAGCATTAGAAAGTGTACTTATTGAAATCAAAATGGATTAAACAGTGGGAAGAAAGATACCCACCCACCCCCACGCTACAATACTGCACACTCCTAGGCAGTTTGATACTGAATTTAAAACTCTCCTGTAACTGAAGTAGTTGCAACATATTAGAGATAATATTTTAAAGGTGACAACGTAACAAATAGACTTTTCCTTGATTATTTTTAAGACCCTATTAAAGTAAAAGGGTTCAACAATATGTTATTTTGGGAGGGAATGAGTAAATGAATATACTTTGAAGAAAGAAAAATGGTGTAACTCTACAGTCCTGAAATTTGTGGCCTTGAGAAATGTTGTTTTAAAGCTGTTTGCCTTTTAAATGGCAGCAGTCTGTATATCTTTTTGTCTAGACTCCATCAGGCAGACTATTGTACCTGAAGGCTTAGGATTGAAGAAGACTAAAGGAATACATCATGTCAAAACCCTGAAGTAGGAATTATTATCTTTCTTGCTTCAGTTCACGGTTGTATTATGTCACCAAATCACATCACTGTGTAATCAAAGATGAATAAAATATTTTTTCCCCTTTACCTTAAATGCTTTTCCTGTCAATTACAATCAAAGGACATGATTTCAGGTCTGTCAGTTGGCTGGGTTCCTTCTGACTGATGATTCTGAAACTGCAATCTACTAAATATAAAATGAATCAGAGAATTCTACAAATGGGTCTGCCATTAAGAAAGAAGGTAGTATGTTTTTTTTTCCACCCACTGGGGACAGAAAAATAATTGGTCTTTAAAGAATGAAATCAAAGATGTTAAAAATGACTGTTATGTTCCTTTCCTCTCTATATATTATTGACATTTTCATTTGTGCTAAAATTTCGGCTATTTTCTCTTAAGAAAAGCTCATATCAGTATTTTAATCAACTAGCTCTCATCTTGTGTGCCGTTAAAGTGACTATTAAGATCTTATTTTTAACTCTTATTTTTGGCCCATGTTATTAGGTATTTTGTTATTCCACTTGAGGTACAACTTCTAGGCAGTGTACTAGCTTGATTACATCATTAACTATAATCAAAAACAGTTCTCCAGAATGATTTCAGCTTAGTTATAGGGACTCCTTCCTTTGATCCTCAGTGCATCATTTTACAATAGGTTGCTCCTCATTTACACTACAAATGCTGGTTAAAAAACTGCTGTCTTTTCAAGCAGTACTGGATAAAATATAACAAAATAATAAAATAATCAGTTCATCAGTATTTATGCCAGTTGTTTTCAGCAAGGAACAATCAGTCTTTAACTCAAAAACAAACAAAAAAAGTTAGATTGTCCTATATCTCATCTCTGTATAATATTGCTCGGTATTTCTGCTTTGTGGCATTTTAACTCTCCTTATGTGAGTGTATGTATGTGAATATATTAATAAGTCATTTCATATTCTGGTGAAGTAAATGAACTTGATCACCCTTTCACTGAAGTACTTTAGATGTGTATGCAGGACAACATTTTATTTTAATGTACTGATATACTTAATAAAACCATCTTATTGCTAGATAGTGTGCTTTTTACGGTTTCATTTGTAACATTGCTACCACTAATGAACAAATATGAACCTACAGACTATTTGAATAATGCATGTCATTATTGGGAAAGTAATATTTCTTTATGTGTTGAAAATAGGTTTTGTGGCACTTATTTGAATGAGCACAATCTATGAGACTACAAAAATTTTATACACTGGAGATCAGACACAAGGTAAAAGATATTTGCATTGCCTGATTTGGCAATCCTTTCCCATATGCCAGTGCAGTTATGGAATATGAATTTTAATGCATTTGGCATTTAAAAAGATCCACACAGTATTTGCTGAGGGATGTAAAAGGAAATCCTCTGGTTGGCTGACTTGCTAATGTGGAAGAGGCTGAAGAAAAGCAGAACATCTTGCATAGAAGACAATTCATTGTTTCACCTACTAAGATACAGGGTAATGGCTTATTTCTAATCTCGGTACTGTAATCTATGCTTGAATACATATCTATTCAAATATAAAACACAGCTCTCTGGTTCTGAGCACATATATAATGTCTATTTGCCACTTTGCACTTCAGAGATTGCTGCTCTATGAGATCCGTTATATTCAGTCAAGCTTTTAGGAACTGAATAAAAAAACAAATACAAAAGAATCTGGAAGGAAACAATAGAACCTGACATATCATGCTTTGCACGCTCACCTATATATAGAATTATTTAGATGTAGACCTGTTGACAACATGTCTCTGCAGAATATTCATAAACCTTTGAAGGAGTTTCTTCTGTGTTATTTCTCCAGAAGCAAATAGGCAATTCACTAGTTGGTAACAGTTCCTTATTATATAATAGATTCCCAATTAAAAAAACAATTGTCATAACTATAAGTTTTTTATTATATATTATATTAAAATTTCAGTGTTTTGGTATTTTCTACTTAAATAGTTATTAATCCCTAATCATTTGAACCCAGATTAATGGTTCACTGATCTATATGTAAAAATCTCATCCAGTTTTCCAAAAGGTTGAAAGCTAGATTTATGAAGGCTTATTGTTTAATATATCAGGAGCTCACAACATTGGGGAAGAATAATCAAACCAAGAATGATAATAAATGAACACTCAGAATGTTGAAAAATTAAATGTATTTTCTAGGTTTTTTTCTTCAAACAAGAGCATAATTTAGCAGAACTCCATACATCCAGGTGGTTACTTGCTGGATTTTTCTATATCAATTAGCTACCATATTTGTATTGTAAACTGCTGGGAGACCTGGAAAGTCAATAGGATAACGATTGATAAATGATAGACAAACACCAAATAAACATCAAAGCTAGATGGAAGACCACATATTTTGCGTAGAGATATCCCTAATTCAGTCCATGGCATTTCAGTTAAATAGGATTTTTGTCTGTAAGGTAGATGGGCCAAGAACCTAACATAGTACATTGCACAAATGTGAAGCTATGTCATCAGGAAAAATATTCAGTCCAGAATCCAAATATATGCTTATTATGCATGTAGTTACATTTTCAATCCCCCAAAATTCAATTTAGCTATAATTAGAGATCAGGTGCAGGGAAGATATTTATTGGAGGAGTTATTCTCCAATCTGATGTCTCCAAATATAGTGATATTATAATTGCAAAATTTCCAGCCAGATGGAAGACACTTATTATAGAAGACTAGATATAGAATTTATTTTATTTATTTATTGAAGAAAATGTACACAGCCATTAACTGACTTTCAGTGTCTATGAGCAGCTTAGAAAGAAAAATACATCTTACAAAGATACTGTACTAGCACATAGTAGCTCACAGTGAACTGTAAAATACTAAATAATTGCATAGTACAAAGAAATGTTTATAACATAAATCAGGATCTTTGATTTCCCAATATGGTCACTCCTAATGTTTATGATAAATTTTAGGTTATAGCATGAGAAAAAGGACAAGTGCACAATCTAGGGGTCTTCCTAGATTCATGTGTAGCGGATGATAGTCATGGTTAGGAGAGCCTTTCCATCATCTTTCCAAGCCTTCATCTTGTGTGCCACTTGGGCCCATTCTTGAATCAGGATGCACACCTTACAGTTACACATGCTCTAGTCCTCTCAGCTTTATTCATAAAATCATAGAATTGGAAGGGATCTAAGATGTTATCCAAGCCCCGCAAATTGCAGGTCCATTGCTATTGCTGTCAATTCTCTTACTTTCTCTATCTTTGTTGCCCGTCTATCCCATACATGACTTTTCTTCAATACTATCGTATATGTTAAGTCCGATAAGAATGGTGATCAGATGATGGTGTCAAGAAGAAAGTTCTAACATTCAAGGGAGGGGATTGATTGATGGCAACTTACAACCACACTTCTCACATTTCCCCAGTCCAAAAAAATATCTAGAATGAACAAAGCATCCTTTCTATTATTAAAACCTGTGAATTAAATCAGTATTAATAATTCCTGTGTCTTTCCTGTAAATAGAGATAGAAACACTAATGACAAAGTTTTCCTATTTTTTCCCCTTAAAAACAGAATAGTAATAATATGTCTCTTTACAGCACACAGGTTGCCAGTTATTTCCTCAAAGTTACCTAAAATCCTCTGGTGTCCCCAGGCTCTCCCCCTTCAAGAAAAAATTCAGCTGTTGCCATGCCAATGACAATCTCAGAAGTCTATGTTCTTATTTTTCTTTTTCCACATATTCACTTGCTAAGAGCAGTGGGGGGAAATAGAAAATACAAATTGGAGGTTTTCTTGACAGGTGGCAAGTAATATTCATCCAAGAATCTTCTCTCTCTAAATTTGTATATCCATTGCTTCTTCATATGCATGCCAACCCCCTCCCCTCTTTTTTCTACCATAATCTCATGTAAATTAGCCACTGTTTTCAGTAAGATGTTACTCTATTGCCTGAAAGAACACCAGATACACAGAATGAACATTCTGCCTCCATCCTTCAACTTGCTAAATGCTTTTAGGGTAGCAAAAATATTTTAAAATTTCAAATAATTATAAAAATCTTGTTTGCTATTGCATAATTATTTTATAAACCACACAGTATACAATCATTACTCGTCATGGAGACCATCTTCACATTGTACCATATGGCTAATGACTTCTATTGTGCACCACACCATACTGTGTATTCTTTTCTCATCATACTGTATTGGCTACTGAATGAGTTTGCAGTTAATGTACATGTTACCCTTTCACTGCATGTTTATTTTATGAGATTGTGGCATCTGTTTTTGGTGTTTGCTCTAAAAGTAGCAGAGTTCTGCTTCCAGGACTTGGATATTACCTCAATATTAATTTCTCCAGACAGGCTTAATTTTTTTTGTTATTATTGGTTTTTTTTCCTTGGGTCTATAACTTTTCATCTAAGCTTATTATATATCTTCCTCCCTTTCTTTCAATCTAAATTCTTCAAAAATCCAGGTTTATCATTTATCCTCTATTGAAATTAAAATACATGAACTTCCATCTACAATATATTTTTGAATCAATTCATTTCAGTTCTAAAGCTTTTCCCTTGTAGATAGACACACATCTCTTTAAATTGCCCAAACATTAACTTTTTAACACGTTTTTTACTTAAAAAATAAAATATGCTACAATCTTCCATAACAAGTCTCAATACATAAGCAGCATTATAAGCACTTTATATTTGTCTTCATGTGTCCATAAAAGACTTTTGCATTATTTACCACCTATTTAAAAATTCAGCAAGAAAAACATTTTTAAAAAATCAAATATATTATAGTTGTATACTATTGGAGACAATTAGAATGCAAATAAGCCTTGTGGTTTCAATAGTTGATGTGATTTCAGAATTATGAGGAAAACAAAACAAAGTTGGAAAATGTCTAAATTTACATTATGTTTTCTTTTTACAGTAAAATATAATGCAATGCTTCAATGATCCAGGTTCTTTCCTTAAAATCACATCTTAGGGGACCCAGGAAACACATTCTCTATGACTACCTCCGTTCTTTAGAATTATATCTCCCCCACCCCTCACCCCAATATATAATAGTCCCTTAACTCTGCATGCCTTGTGCCATTAAGACCCAGCTTTTCCCCAAGGCACCAGGGTCCAGTTGAGCAAAGGCCTCTTTTGGTTGCTTCATTATGGTGCTTGGTTGCTACTTTATCTTTTGAATTTTATATTCATATATTGTACATGTTTTAATGTTATATGTTTTTTTTTCTGGTTGATTGCCTGTTTTCTTGCTATATTCTGCCCTAGATAACATTATAAATCTAGTAAATAAGTAAATCAATAAATAATGTATTCAGACAAGGGAAAGAGCTCCATTAGTTTTCAATTTAATCATTTTGTTCCATCATCTCTAAACTCAACCATGACATTGGGTTTTTATCCTATCATAGGTATTAAATTGCATACCAACACATGATTTGTTATCTGCACTAATTTGTCAATAGTAATGTAGTATAGGAAGTTCATATACAGTTATTCAGTCTGCTTTCCCATTGTTGCAATCCTGCTTTTCATCTCCCAGTATGTTTTCAATGTAGCATCTGACAAAGTAGGTTACAGTCTACAAATGCTTCTGCCAGCTTCTCAAAGCTAGGCAGTCCAAATATTTCAGGAGGATACTACATTAACATGATTCTGCTTTTGGAGAGTGATGCGTGCTATTTAGAATATCAAGCATTTGAAATCAGCATATTCTATTTAAAAATGAGATAGCTGCTTTGAATGTGTTTATTGTGAAAAAGGATGTTATAAATTTGAAATAGTTTGAATTTAGTTTTGCACATCCTGTATGTGTTTGTGTGTGTGTAAGATTCTGTATTAATCTTTCTGAAAGCAATGGAAATAATCACTTTTTTCACTTTATTAAACATATTGTATGAATGGCCTAGATCATTAGCTTTACAAAATATTTGTTGAAAGGGAGGATAAAAACTACTTGAATGGGATATTTTCATCTCTTGTGTGAATCCACCAAAATATATCAGGATATGAAATAAGGTCAGCTATCGAGCTAAGTGAATAATTCAAAGAATATGTTAAACTATATTAATTGAAACCTTAGTATTCTTTGCTGGTTTGTGTCTTAACCAGGCCATTTAGTTGGTTATGGGGAAGGGTGCTATACAAAACTCTAGATAGGTTAATTCCATTCCATTCTATTCCATTTATTGTGCAAATTAAGCAATTGCACCTGTTCATCTCTGTCTCCAATGTAATATGAGGGATGAATATCACAAATTGATTTGTAATTATATGTTTATTTTTGTGTGTATGCCAATGACAATATATTTCTGTCATATGAATTAGAGGTGCAATATTTGGATCTAAAGTACAATAGGCAACGGTGCTTTGGATGCAGCATAAACAACCTTGCTGCAACCTTGGCTTCTCTTTAAAGGACTTGCCTTTTGTTGGACTTTCCTTTAAAGAACAGCTGACAGGTACAGCAAAGACCCCACACCATATCTGAACACCTTTAATTTAATTTATATGTATTTGCTTCACTGAAACGGCAAAAGGCTTTCTTGTGCCTGTCCCGGCTTTTAAGGTGTGCATTTTTTATCTTTTTGTGAAAGTTGTATCAGAAATTAAGTTGCACCAAAATTAACATGATTCAGAATCACAAACATAGGATGTCCCTTGAAGAGGATACAGGTTATTTTTCAGACTGAAAAAAAAATCACTTCTTAAAGATGCTGCAGTCTTTTTTTATATATATTGTTCACAGCAAGCTAAAAAGAAGTGAGGTTACTTTAGTCGGTAGCATCAAGATGTTTTTCTAGTCATGTGGGGTTTGAAGCAATTCTTTCAAATAATTTTTAAAACACACACAACTGTAGGACTTTTACTTAATTCTAAACATGATGGATAGTTATGAGGACTATCAAGATGCATGCTGAGATTTCCAAATTTGTTATTATAGTTGTGTACTGTATGTGGAGTCAGTTTTCAATTATTACACAGCTACATGACAGTTGAAATGATCCATCCCTTCCTACAGAGGAAGCATATCAGTGAAGTAACAATATGAGTGGGACAAGTCATGAACATTTTGTAATAAAAAAAAACAGCATCTTACATTGTTGAACAATTCGTATACTGTCTCCAGATTTATAGAATCATAAAAGTACCTACACACACACATATATATACACACACACACACATATATACAGAGAGAGAGAGAGAGAGAGAGAGAGAGAGAGAGAGAGAGAGAGAGAGAGTCAGACAGACAGACAGACAGACAGACAGACAGACAGACAGACAGACAGACAGACAGACAGACAGACAGACAGACAGACGTGGTGGCACAATGGTTAAAATAATATTGCAAGACAATGTTATCAATTTGATCCTGACCGGCTCAAGGTTGACCTAGCCTTCTATCCTTCTGAGGTCAATTAAATGAGTGCCTATATTGTTGTGGGCAATAAGTTTATTCGTTAAATTGCTTAGAGAGGGTTGCAAAGCACTATGAAGCAGTATATGCCTAAGTGTCATTGCTGTTGCTATATACACATACTCTCACACATACACATATCTATAGAAATATTTGGCTGATTTGAATAGTAATGGATATGTCTTATATCTATCCTCATAAATAAATAATGCATTTTGCCATGTCTTCTTTCACTCACATCAAAGTTTCTAGTCTTATAATCTTGGATACTTAGATATATTGATATCTATTCTCTCTCTCTCTCTCTCTCTCTCTCTCTCTCTCTCTCTCATATACATACGCGCACACACACACATACACACAAATAGAGAGCTGTAGTAATATAAATTCAAAGAAGAGATCTCATATTTCCTATATATGTCTCAGAAGCTGTAGAGTGTTGCAGAACGCCTGGCAAAAGGTTGCAAATAGGACCAAACTCCTCAGCTCAAGAAAAAGAAAACTATTGTCTGAGGTTTTTGCAGCTGTCATGTTTATAAATCCAAAGCTGGTTGGTAGATTGACTTGACTTCTATGAACCCCTTGGATACATATGCATTGTAGTTGAATGGCTTTCATGTAGCAGGTTTCCTTAATAAGGCATCAATGAAGATGAAAGGAAAGAGTTTAAACCATGACTTCAACTAAGGCCAGGTCATGTTGATCTCATTTATCACTTTTCCTTCTTTATTCCTTTTTTTTTAAGTGAAGCTATTAAAATAAAGGCAGATGACACTGCTGTCTCTGCTGGAACCCATCTGGTAAAAGTATGAGTCCTTTACTGTTAACAAGTCATTGTTAATATCTCTTTGCCAAAGCAGCAGAACTTGGAGCTTGGGCAAACAAAAAACCTTTTGAAGGTTCTTGGGGGAATTCAGTTATTCTTTAGCTGAATAAATGCACAATTTGTTTCCACTATACAGAGCCTGAAATGAGCTATATCCCAAAAATTATATCCAAACATCTGCAAGACACTGTATGGGTCAGATATTTTAGTGATGAGATAGTTTGTTCCTTTGAAATTTTCCTACATATGGTTACCAAGGTGTTTGTATTAGGTTTTATTACCATACCACTAAGTTATTTATGTAAAGTTAAGAAGGATCCTTTGTGGCTTCAGCATATAATTACTGCTGAGAAAAAAATATAATAACACTACTGCTTCAGGGTAAATTAAACAATGCAAATGTTTCCTTTATTTAAATTTAGTTATTAGTGCATCTGCAAATTAGTATATCTGCAAATAATTCATTATTAGAATGTAATTAGATTTTCCCTTCTACACCTTCTGTTCTGCTCCCTGAAAACCCTTCAGTCACCCCAAAAATGTATTCCAAATGTCTTCCAAAGTTCAAGAATAGACAGGGTGGGGACCAGGGGAAACCTGTTGTGTTGATTGATACTTTTTCATTGGCTGACAGTCACAGTTGGATTTAACTTATTATTTCAATGTAAAGTTAAGATGCAATTTGACCAAGGTGTGAATTAAATGTTGGAAAAGAAAAATTATCTATGAAAATACAACTATGTCATTTATCAATGTAACTTATGAATAATAGCAATATTGCCAAATCATGAGAAACCTGCCAGGGCAAGGACACACTTAGTATAAAAATTTGGTCTGTAACAATATATTAATAATCATGTGGTTATCATTTTCTCTATATTGGAAAGAAGACTAATGCATGTCCAGTTCTTAGATTAATAGAAAACAGCTTTTATAAAGACCTGATCCAAGATCTTTAAAGGGTTATATAAAAACCCTAGTGAAAATATATGATCTCAATATTAAATGAAGATACAAATTGCCCTATCAGGAATATGGACAGAATATAAACTTAATAAATAAATCAATATGATAATAACAATAAAAGCTGTTGTTCTTAATTATACCTCCATCTACAAATACTTCCTCAAATTCTGATATGTTCCTGGAGGATGGGGAGTTACTGGAATGGAAGAGGAATGGAAGAGGAAAGAAAATCAGGACTGTATGCCAATACTATGTATTCCCAACAGTTTACTCAAGGCATGAAGATCATGCTAGCTGCCAAGTTAAGAAAAAAAGGCACCCAAATTGAACCGCAGTGATATAGGAAGAGCTGGAGACAGATGATCATGTTAGTGTAAATGGTAAAGGTATCATTTTATATTATGCAGGGGAAGGCAACAGTAAACCATTCCTGTATTTTACAGAGAAAACTACACTGACAGGTAAGATAAATTGACTGATAGTGTCAGATAGCCCTCACCTTAAATGCTATTGAGGATGAGCTTGAGATTTTTTGGAGTACTATTGGTGCTCATAATGTGTCTAGATCAGGGATGTCAAACTCGCAACATCACATGACATGTCGTGACATATCGTGACTTTTTTCCATTGCTGGCAATGGGGTGGGTTTTGCCATGGCACATCCAGCCCGTGGGCCAGCAGTTTGACACCCCTGGTCTAGATTAAAACCATTAGGACATCTATTTACTGCTGTTGTCATGCAGGAAAATAGAAGAAAAAATTGAGGTTATAACAATATGTAAAATAAAAAACAAAGCCAGGGGCTGATTATAGACAAGATCCTGAACTGCTCATGTGCACATTCCAAATCAAGCTAAATTAGAAGAACAAAGCCAACTGATTTCTACTTTATGATCATGAGCATGTACCTGCATTTTCATGCAAAAATCAAAAATTGCTTAGAAGTCCTAAACCTCCATGATAAAGCACAGAAGAACTGTGAAATGGAAGAAAGTGTTTTTATATGTGTGTGCTAAGGATGACTTACATATCAGGAAAGTGGATGTCAGAACAGACTGAAATAGCCAAGAAGAGAAGAGAGGACAAAGCCAAAAAAAGACAAAGATTTCAGGAAGGAACTTAATAAAGGATTTCATAAAGTTGTTAGAAGAGAAAAATGCATCTGAAAGACCTTTAAGAAGGAAACAGACATAGAAAAACAAAGAAGTCCTCCAAACAATTTCTGAACAGAGGAGGTTCCAACTTCAAGGTGGGGGAAAAAGACACCAGTGGACAGATGGTAATTCATTCAAAAATGGTCAATCAAATATAGGAATATACTGAAATTCTGTACAATAGAGATGTCAGTATCTTATAACATATTATCTATTTACAAGAACTTCCATTACCATAAGACAAACTTAGATAATCACTTCAAGCATCAGAGCTGGCTTATTTCCTAAGGTATTTGGTTCTAATTGACTAGAGTTCTCTTTTAGCTTTCACCTTCTTCTTGTCAGTTTGCCATTTTATATACTGGAATATAGAATAATGTCCAACATTATTTAAGCTGGGCAGCCTTGTCAATAATATAATTGATGTCTTATCTACAGAAATATGGCAAACAAAAAATGAATCAATATCCCAGTCAAACTATGCCCACAAACCTGGAGAAAGACAGTGTCTAACATATTGGAAGAGATCAGTCTACAAATGAAGACCAAGGCAAAGAGGCTTAACCAAGTATGCAAACTATTGTACAATATCCCTAATTTTAGCTGCTAAAAATCCAATGCAGATTTGAGTTCTGTCTGGAAAGGGGATACCAGATTATGCATGCTGATAATTAAAAATAAAGAATATTAATAAGAAATAAACATATACTTCAATTTATTTATAGAAAGGCCTTGGAGTGTGATGATCATGTCAAGACGTGAAATATTGTTAGGAAATTGGAATTCTCAGAACATGATATTGTCCTAATGACAAACCTATACATAGGACAAGAGGCCACAGTCCAAATAAAATATAGTGAAAAAGACTGGGTTCATGTTAGCAAAAGAGTGAGAAAAATATAACCCCCTTATTATTATATGCTCTGTGCATGTATGTATGTATGTATGTATTTATTAAAGGGGGTAGAATTGGAAGAAGATGAATATAGTTTCAAGATCTGGGGAGAAAAAAACATCAATTGGCTGCAAATGTTAATGACACTACTTGGATAGCTGAAAATGCAAGTGATCTATAAAATCTAGTCATAAAAGTGAAAAGGCGCAATGAAAAGAAAGAACTAAGATTAAATACAAAGAATACTAAACTAATGGCTATAGTAACTAGACTCAACATTGACAATGAAAATACTAAAGTGGTGGATAGCTTCTAACTGCTAGGACTGACTAAAAATCCTAGAAGTCAGAAGCTATTCACCACTTGACTATTTTCATTGTCAATGTTAAGTCTAGTTGCTATAGCCATTAGTTTAGTATCAATAGGATCAATAGTAAACAAAATAGCAGTCAAGCAACAAGCTGTGGGCTACATCTTGGAGCACTTAATGAGGTAAAAATGAACAACTTGGAAAAGATATTCAGTTGCAGTGTAGTGCTTTACTTACAAAGAACAGAATCATGCAGAACCATGTAAACAAAAGGTATCATACAAGACAAAAATCTGGGAGTAAAATGTTTGTGGAAGTTTAAAAATTGCAGCAGATAGGCCAGTGATTCAAAGTGTACGGTAGCATGGACACAGATGGGCCATGCCTTGTTTTTTTCTATTGTTTATTTATGAGGAAGGAGGTATCTGGAACATATATATATATATATATATATATATATATATATATATATATATATATATATATATATATGTCTTTGGTCATTCGGGTTCTCTCCTGCGTAAAATTGGAAGTGTCCTGGCAACGTTTCGACGTCGGAGTAGCTTCAGGCTGGTGTCTTCAGCTTCTACTCCCAGAAGCACGAAGCTGAAGACACCAGCCTGAAGATGACGAATGTGACTTCGTCGAAACGTCGCCAGGACACTTCCAATTTTATATATATAGCTTACTGTAAAATGGGGGTGGGGGGCTTAATTTCTTAGACTCCTGGATTGGTATCTATGAGTCCAGGGGCATTTGCAGAAATAGCAAAAAAAAAAAAAAAGTCAATATGGAAACCAAAACCACTTAATCAAAGACTCACACCCCCTTTTAGTTACAATATGGGTTTTTGACTATATGAGTGCAACTGTCTTGATTTTTTTTAATGCTTTGTATGAGTCCTTAACACACCTAGCTGAAGTTTTATTTTCTTTCTTTATACAAATGACTCTTTTTCCTTCAGCTAGTCTGAAAGTGGTTTTTCAAAGTGATTTGTAATCTAATTTCATAACTGGGTTTAACTAGGAAAAGATCCAAAACCTGCTTGAAATGTGCAGTGTTTATATCAAAGCAAGACAACAAATATATATTGAAATAATGAATGTCAAATAAAAATATAAGAGAAGCAATTGAGCAGCAGCACCCATAGCAGCAGCTGAGAGCAGCATGGTGGAACAGCTAAGCAGAGTGCCCACATCAGCTCATCATACCTGAAAACCCCAGCAGTGACCAGGCAACCAAAGAGCAAGAAAGCAGGGAAAAAATAATAGGTACAATACAACTAACCAAAGAGAGAAGCAACCTAGAACTAATGAGAAATTTTCTGATAGTTAGAACAATTAATCAGTGGAACAACCTGTCTCCAGAAGCTGTGAATGCTCCAACACTGGAAGTTTTTAAGAAGAGACTGGACAGCCATTTGTCCGAAATTACAGACCTATCAGCCTGACCTCAATACCTGGGAAGATTCTGGAAAAGATAATCAAACAACGAATCAGCGAACACCTAGAGACAAACAAAGTCATTACTAAAAGCCAACATGGGTTTGTCAAAAACATATCATGCCAGACAAATCTTATTGCATTCTTTAACCAAGTGACAAAATTAGTGGATCAGAGGAATGCTGTGGATATAATTTACTTGGACTTCAGTAAGGCATTTGATAAAGTAGATCACAACCTACTACTTAATAAGATAGAAAAATGTGGGTTAGACAGCATCACCACCAGATGGATCCGTAGCTGGCTGACCGGCCGTACTCAGTGTGTGGTCCTCAATAGAACTGCATCTACATGGAGGGAAGTGTGTAGTGGGGTGCCCCAGGGCTCTGTTCTGGGCCCAGTGCTCTTCAACATCTTCATCAATGATTTGGACGAGGGGATAGATGGGGAAATCATCAAATTTGCAGATGACACCAAGCTGGCAGGAATAGCCAATACTCCAGAAGACAGGCTTAGGATACAGGAGGATTTGGACAGACTTGAACACTGGGCACTATCTAACAAAATGAAATTCAATGGTGAAAAAAGTAAGGTTCTACATTTAGGCAAGAAAAACCAAATGTACAGGTATAGTATAGGGAGTACCTTGCTCAATAGTAGTAACTGTGAGAGGGACCTCGGAGTCCTAGTGGACAATCACTTAAATATGAGCCAACAGTGTGCTGCAGCTGCCAAAAAGGCCAACACAGTGCTGGGCTGCATTAACAGAGGGATAGAATCAAGATCACGTGAAGTATTAATACCACTTTACAATGCCTTAGTAAGGCCACACTTGGAATACTGCATCCAGTTTTGGTCACCACCATGTAAAAAAGATGTTGAGACTCTAGAAAGAGTACAGAGAAGAGCAACAAAGATGATCAGGGGACTGGAGGCCAAAGCATATAAGGAAAGGCTGCTGGAATTGGGTATGTCTAGTTTAACGAAGAGAAGGACGAGGGGGGACATGATAGCAGTATTCCAATATCTCAGGGGCTGCCACAAAGAAGAGGGAGTCAAGCTATTTTCCAAGGCACCTGAGGGCAGGACAAGAAGCAACGGATGGAAACTAATCAAGGAGAGAAGCAACCTAGAACTAAGGAGAAACTTCCTGACAGTTAGAACAATTAACCAGTGGAACAACNATTATTATTATTATTATTATTATTATTATTATTATTATTATTATCTTTTTGCTACCCATCCAAACAGGTTGAGCAGAATGGGCATGCTGCAGAGTAAGTCAGCTAAGAGTGTCAGCTGGTGGGGACCAGAAGACAACCTTTTTCTGCAGTGGCCCCTGCTCTGGGAACATACTCCCTCCAGAGATTAGAATGGTCCCAATCTAGTTCGCCTTTTATAAGGCTCTAAAACCTGGCCATGTTTTCATACATGGGGTGCTGAATGTGGTCAGGGCCTTATTTCCTGGCTGTAATTACTAACTGGCCAAATATCTTGCTCCAATGTATGATTAAACTGGATGTTTTTAGAGTTTTACTGTTTTATTGTTTTAAAATGTTTTTAGTATTTTTAATTGTAATGCTGCCCAAGGCCATTGACTGGGATGGGCAGCTATAGAAGTTGAATAAATAAATAAATTGGCAAAATGGTTACAGTATTAGCCTTGCATATGAATATTCCAGTTTGAGTTCCTGCTTTGTTGTGAAGCTTTGTGCAACTCACTAGCCTTGCTTAATTGTTGTCAAATATATGCTGCTCTAAATGACATCAAGAAAGAGTAAAATATAACTGCAGCAAACTGTAATTGGCATAAGGAATACCTCAAGGAACTAAAGGAATAGCTGCTTCCAAGATAATGGTCAGATAAAAGAAACCTGAGTTTAGGGCAGCACTGTAATTTGAAAAACATCTCAGACAAGATGTTCTGCAATTCTCACAAATATACGAAACATTGGGGAGAGTGCACTTAGACTTGCAATATTCTGTTAGCATGCTGTAACCTTAAAATAAAAATAGTATTGTCCTGCATGGTCTCCTATTGTGAAAGTCTAAAGCTGTTGTGCTGCTGTATACAATACCTTATTAGATGGAAACTTTAATCTTAAATGTGGATTGTCTGTTCTTAGTCTGTTAGATCTGCTTATTTTTTTAGATTTATATCCTACCTTTTATTCAGGAACTACCATGGCCAAGGGTGAACCTGAACATTGGTCTCCTGGTACCAGTCCAACACCTTAATTCCTATACCACACTGGTTAATTTGTATATGAGGTTTATACAGTATATATGAAATGCTATAATGGTATCTCACAAAAATATATAATTACTGGTAGGATACGGGAACTTTTAAAGGAAAGAAAAGTCTTGCTAAGAACAAGACACCTTTAAACACAGTCCTGCATGTAGTTCGCTCAGTGGGATATCATTTGAAGCAGGATGTGAATAACTGAAGAAGTGCCTTCAAAGAGTAACAAAGACAGTCCTTCCATATCCCTAAATCAAATATTCAGAATACCAAAGGAAATTCCTTAATCACTTATAATGACGCTGATCGTGCTTGGGCCTGAAGAGAGATGGAAGAAAAAATCAAAAGTATTTTACATAGTTTTCATAGAGATATGAGCAACATAGTTGGAGTGGGTAGCTGTAATAAATGTAATGAAATAAATTAATAAACATCACATCACTATTTTTTTCATAAGAAATTCTTATCCAGAGCATACTTTTTCCTCTTGTCTGTTCTGATCTTAAAGACTTTAAAATAATTTTCTGCAGCTCTATTAGAATACATTGAAAGATCTATTCTGCCAAGCTTGACACAAGGAAGAACTTAACAGTGATCCAGCAGACTTGCATTCTTAGAAAAGATTTGTGATACACATGGCAGGAGAATAATAAACCTGTTCTGCTGCATTTTGATAAAAGTAGATAGGGAAGAAATAAATGGGCAAAACACCTAGTCTTGTGACTTAAAATTTAATTGTTTTCCATTCAATCTTGTTTTGCCTGTTGTAACCAAGTCTAGATTTCAGTGGAGCTGATTTCTATTAATAAAGCATATCATATTGCTGCTGGAAGTCTTTGTTGCCACACTATATGAAAGATGCATATCATGATTCAGTACCTGGGTCTTCATTCAGAAACCCTGCTGCAGTATATTGAAGTTACGGTTTTAAAGGCTAGGTTCAGAAGTGCCAACATCTGCTTATGTATTCCAGTGAAAGTCCACAAGACTTTCATGTACTCTTCTGCCTGTTGGGCTTTCTGCTCCTACAGTCAAATCGGAAAGGGGAGGGGGGGAACAATCCTGTTTGGCTGATTATTTCCATAGCTTCAATCTACTGCAATTCCTAACAGTCTTCAATGAAAGGAACTGAGTTAGTACTTGTGCTGTGCTTGACAAATTTAACCCTATTTTTTCCCTGGAGGACTTTCTGTGCAAGAGATTTCCTTTTAAAAATATATAACGTCAAAGTGAAACATTGAATATTAGAGATGAGGAATTTGCAAAAATGTAGAAGCCTGGGGCCTACATACCAGCTGGTCTTAATGCTTTTAGTGAAAAACTGCATGTGGATACATCCCTCCCATGTATCTTGTTTTTTACTTATTGGAAATGTTGTCTCTTTGCTAGAAACAAAAATTAAAGTAGATAAATGTCTGAATAATTTAGAAAATGAAAACCTCCCAAAACATCATTTTTTCACAAACCTATAGAACTGTCTATCCATCTTGTCTGATAAATGTATTGATGTTGACAGTTTTCTTAAAAAACTGAAAGACAAAACCCAGCCCATGATGTGTTGAAGTTTGAAGCATGAGATGCCTGACAATTAAATATTCCAAATATTTTTGCATGCATTGGACTCAGATGGTTTAATTAATTATTAACTGAATGTTTTATGAACAGTTTGCTGAATGAAAAAGAACCCAAACTACTTTGCTTTAATGCTTAGGTCCAAATTCTATAGAATATGAAAGAACTATTCTGTGTTAATGCCTGATTCTCTATATAGTAGCCTGCCTTTCACTTCATTTTTAATTCCCAGGTTTGAAAAACTATCAAGACAGAAGTGACTTGACTTGATTATTCAGTATTTCATCATGGCAATTTGGAGTTCAGCCATCTGACTTTCTGTTTCTCCTCTCTTCAGAGTCTGGCAACATTGTTTTAAAAGGAGAGACAAAAATACCTAAGGGCTAATTTCCCAGCAGGTTCTGGATCAAGCAAGTCTTGTGTTTTGCTCCTTTGGGAAGCCTACATGGATCACAGGATCCCTGTCCTTTGGATGACCTGTAGTTAAATTGTAAAAGATAGGCTCAATTTCTTTCCATAGATAAACAAAGATATATGACATATGTGTAACTATGAATAAGGAATGATTTATTCCCTAGTAAGTGCAGTTTGCCTATGGAGCTGATTGAAAATGTGCAATACATTTTTGCCTAAGATAATTATAAAAGCATTTTTATTTAAATATCAAATGTCAATTGCTTCAGTTTTATCATCACCCAGACATAATGATCTGAACTGGTGGATGGAGACAAAGAAGTGGGAATGAATATCACAGAATGATTTGTTACTTTTTTAGATTTTATACATTATCGTATATAATAATTCTAGCTGACTCAAAACAAATTCAATAAAATAACAATATAAAAACTTCATCTATTTACTAATAAATTTGAATTTATACATTCAGACATGGAAACCATGTTGCCATTATCAGTTATTACCTTGAAAATAATAGTTGCCACAAAATGGAGGTTGAGACAGAATTTGCTTTTAGGGCTGGATTCAAGTTTTTACCACCTGAGTAGACTTAGGGACATGGAGTTTAAGTAAGGTAAGTCCTTCCCTTAGGAAAAAGCTAGACTGATCATCCAAAATCAATCAGATAAAAAATGTTACAAGTTCTGACTCCTCCTGCACAAGAAGACACAATCTGTGCAGGAATAAAGTTATCTCTTGTCTTGAATAGCGTACAACAATATATAACATAGATGATATGTGTGCCAAAGGTATCATCCTCAGACCTACCAGCAACTCCTTTCCAACCCCTAGAGTTTCTTGGGGTTAGAGGATTTAATCTGCATGGATTTATGGCATTAATTTTGCCCTTTAAAAACATCCATCTACCCCAAATTAGGACTTCGAATCTGCTGCCAATCATTTTTGTTGGGCAGTCATTGACATGGCATACAAAGCCTGTGCTACCCTAAAGTCAAAGAAATGAAGGTGTTGTGCAATATTCCTCATCAGAAGTGGATGTTCCTGGCTGTCATAAACTACACAAAAGATTTCTGGAGAACACAAAGATTTCATTGATGTTCAGGTGGCCTTTCCTATATTGTAATGGGTTTCTTTAAAAACAAATCTTGTTACAATTATAATTTCCTTTTTAAAAGGCAGAAGTAGTGCCATCAGTTGTTGGCAATTGTAGAAGCAGTGGATTCCAGTAAAGTATGATAAAGGTGTTTGATAACCATATGAAGCTGTGGATTCTCAGATTGTCCATACCTGTTCTTTACTGTGGCTATCTCACATTTTTTTGCTAAATGGAAAGATACAGGGCAGACAAGCAAAGCAAATTTGAAGTTGCAGTTTCTTCATCTAGCCTAGACTATCTTGTTGCTTTCCTCAAATATACTGTAGATTCCTTCTACTTTCCTAAAGAATTAAAGTAATCATAACTGAGAAGTGGCACTGAATATTAAGTACAACATAATTTCACATATGTTTCCAGACAGGTTTTAGGGCAGGGTAAAAAATAAAATCAGCATGGAATTGTCATTCATACTAGGATTTAATAACCTGTACAAGGAACACAAACAAGTCAATAGAAATCGGATTGTATTCTGTTTCTGATAATATGAATTCTGCAGTTATCAGTTTTGATATGACTAAATCAATCATTATGAGGTTCATTTTCAGAATTGGCCTTACATCCTTATACAAACAGCTCTGATATAATTCCACTATGCTGTTTTCATTCAATTCTTCACTGAAAAGAACTGAACTATATATATATATATCTGCCTGAGAGAAAATAAAATGTATCCTTTTCTGCTTTGAACACAGATTCTAATTTATATTCTCTCTTAAGCCTATATGAGATAGCTTGAATTTGTCTCAACAAGCTCTTTCAAGTTTTCATGTCACGATGAGGAGGCAGCATGATTCTCTTCAAGAGGACATTTTGCATTGCACTATCCAAGTACAAAAGTATGTTTTGGCTATCAGAACTGCCAGACAAAACTTTGGAATAGCTTAAGTCAAAGCACCATGGCTAGTTCACTTCAGGGCTTCAGAGAGCAGTTTCAAAGGGCTGCTTTGCACAACTTTTGTCAAAGTGAGGCACCCTTTGAAGTTCACACAGCCCTCCTCTGCAAGAGCTTGTTCTTTATAATTTTGGAATGCTACTTCTGAGCATTCATTAAGCATCACTGTTTTTCTGTCTTAATTAATATGTGTCAGGGGGAGAGAGAGACACACACAGAGAGAGAGAGAGAGAGAGTTATAGTACCATTATGTTAAAAATGTAGATCTGCTAGTGGAATTTATTTGGTTATATTTGGGCTCATAAAGAAAAAAGAACACTGTGCCTGAAACTGAAAACAAACTTTCAAAAATGAATAGCAATGCTAATTAAAAGACCTGACCTCAGCCACAAAGATTTAGTGATCATTGCCTTTCATCAAAGAATTCTGGAAGCGCTAACTGTGTACAAAAGACTAAAATCTCTTTATAATTATTATAAATAACTGGAGTTACAAAAAATTTTTGGGGAGATATACAGTATGACATTTACATAGTAAGCTAAATATGCCCTTTTTGTAAGTCATCTTAGCAGTTATGTGACTTTTTGACATCAAAAAGTCCTTTTAACATTTCAAAATATTTATAAGTCTAGGCAAAAATACTTAGAAACTACACATATCTACATATATGTATTTACATGGGTTGTTTCCAAATCTCTTACCTCTGCCTAAAATGCATATTAATCATTTATGAGTGGTATACATAATGATATAAATATAAAGAAAAGCTTCTATACTTTTTCTTAGGAGCAAAGTCATTTAAATATGATCACACTGTCTTCATTTTAAATTCTTCAGACATATTGAAGGTTTGTTCAAAGGGCTCATGTCAGTGCTGATTTTTTGAAAGCTGGGATAATGCAAGTTGAGTTAAGCCATTTTTGAGCATTTTAAGCATATTTTAGCAAATAACATGCTAGGTCATATTTTGGGCACCATTTCTTCATGCAGAAACAGTTCACATTCAGATGACTTTATAGACATATCATCACAGTTTTCTTGGAAGCAGTATGGAAATGTTTCACTATTGCTGTCATGCAAATTGGTTTACAACCAGATGTTTCTTAGTAGTTTCCCATCCACATATTAACCAGATCCCAGTCAGCTTAACTTTGTCTTTTTTATATCTGCTAGTTTGACCTATGTAATATTTTCTTAGTAAGCAGAGAAGGCTTCTGAGAAAACAGAACTTTGCTAAAACTGTCCTAAGCTATATGTCCTTTCTCTTGAGTTCACAATATATATATATGATTCATAATAAAACTGTCATTTCATTAGAGGTCCACATACTCCAACTGTCTTATTTCATGATTCATTTTCAGTAAAAAGTTTGCACATTAGGCCAAGTAATCCACAGGAAATTAGAACAGCAATTGCTTCTTACATCAGCTATTCAGAACAAGTAGGAAGTGTAGAAGAGCATATCACTTTGTATTAGGTCATATGGGAGACCAACTGTTCTAATATGGAGTCTAATAATAGCAAATCTTTTAGTTACTTCTAGGGTGTCATTATTAAAATGTCAACAATTTTAATCATGGTTGTCTTCAGTAAATACCATAAATATTAAATTACGTGATTAATACATCAGAGTTTATTACCTTATGTCAGATGGAGTAGGTGTGTGATAAATCAATCCTTAGTGTTGGAAATAGTTGGAAGTAAATGTCATTCCAAACCACTATAGTTATTATTTTGAATGTATTTTTTAAAAGCAATATGATCCTCAGACTTTCAACATACTGTTGTATTATCTGCTAATAAAAAGGTGTCTTAGCTGCAAATTAGCTATTGTAATAATAATACAATAAATACTTGAGGGCATATCAGCATGGCACTTGGTATTAACTACTGATTTCAGAAGCAGTCCAACCAATATGCTCACTTGGTACAGAGCTATCTATATATAGAAAATTATTATTTCTATTATTTATCTTTTTTAAAGTAAAGGATAACTATAAATTCAATTAAGCCAGTACAAAACCTGGAACAACAGAAGAGGGAGAAAAAGACAAAATATAGAGACTCATAAAGAATAATTTAATTATACCAACCAAAAACCACTTGAAAACCAATCTAAATAGCACTGATTAGAGAAATGGGATTAATTTCCCATTCACAATGGGGAAAAGGATGGTTACCACAGAATAAATAGAGTGGAACATAAAGTCAAAGTTTTTCCACTGGCAATGGATAATTGGAACTGATGTTCCTACAAAAAGTACCAAGGCTCCTGAAATTATTTTTTATGTATTTCTTTTTATATACCGTATATATAAAGAAATTTTATTGGTTTTTTAACTTTTGCAACAAAATGCTCAAGAAACACCGTGGTGATGGGGTAATCAATTATCCCCAAAAAGGCATATATATATAACTCAAATTAATACATTAAACGTTCCCTCTCTGTTTCCTTCAAATAGCATAACATATTTAAAATAATCCATTTCTAGATTACATTTATATAGATCTGAATCCTGTTTTTAAGCTTTACTAATTTACAATTACCATAATCCGATTTAATCTTAAATAAACATATTATTAGCACTTCGGGTATCCCTTCTAAAATACACATAATATTCCAGCCATAACATTCTAATATTTCGAGAAGTATTCTAATTCTTAATCTAATAAATCATTAATTTTACCACAAATCTCTCTTATTTCTTTTTCCACTACAAAATAATTATCCTAGTTGAGATAAAATTATTACTCTACTCTATGTATATATAGTCTATCAGTCAATCTATTTCTATAACAGAACAAAACAAAACAAAAACACAAAATCATTTCAGTCCATTAGGTAGGATTTAAATCTCATCCAAATAATTATCATATCTAAAACACACATATTAGTACACAAAATATCATCTTACTAACTTAACATACTCAATTAATTGTTAGATCAGTCCAAATCTCTGAAGCCTCTTTCTGTTTCTTATTTTCGTTCCATTATAAAATAATTTCCATATTTAAAATAAAGATATTATTTCAAAAAGTACATTCTTACTCTGTTTCACATATATATTCTGCTAATCACATGTTTTCCTGAATCTTAAACCTTAAATCAATCCGTATCTCTACAAGACATTTTTAACCCATTACATGTAGTTTTAAGTCTCTTTTTTCAGTCTTATTTTGGCTTTCATTTTGTGCCAAGAAGGTTTCCATAACAGAGCCTCTATTTCAGCAGATAGGTCTCCTTTTATTCCTTGTGATGTCATTTGGGTCAATGGAAAACTTCCCATCCTCTGTTTTAGGAGCCTGACTCCTTTGTAGTTAGACCCTAGTTGCTTTAGAAATTCAAGTCTCAATGTTTGGTTCAGCTGAATAAAACATTCAGTTGTATCCAGTTTTATGGTTAATAGTTGGTTATCAAAGTTATCATCGTTCTCAGTAAGTCGTGTTTGTACATCAATTCCTGTTATTTTTGGAGTTGTATGTAGTTTGATTAAAGTTACCTTTTGATCCTCAGAAATCTCAATAGAATGCTTATAAGGTAATATAAATTTCTCTTTAATTCTTCTTCTGGTGTATTTTGGCCTATAGGATGATCAGTTGAAGTCTGGAAGTCAGCTTGAGGGTTTGTAGTAGGGTTTCTGACTCTTATTTCTGTAGTAATCTGTTTTATTTTAGCACATACTTGCTCAGTGGCTTCATGATTTTTTTCCAATATAAGTTTACAATTTAGTTGTAAATAGGGTTTCTCCATTTCAATAATAGTTAGAAGTAGTCCTTTTATCTTTTAGTGGAGGCTATATTTAATAAGGGTTAACCAATGTCCACTCCCACATTTTCTAACAGTTGCGTCAACTTCTTTATCTTTTCCCTTTTATAATAGTTTGAAGGTCAAGCCAACCTCATCTCTAAACAGAAACAAGCAATTGCAATATTATGTTTCACCACAAGATGTCCTCAGTAGGTTACAGAATCTTTCTCAAATACCAGTAAAATAAATTTTCTTTTTTTTTTTTAGAAAAAAGCTCTATAAAAAGGTTTTTTTCGAGACCCCAGTTAGAAGTAAAATATAGTCATTAAAGTTAATTATTCTGTCCTTTTATTCAGCACTTTTCTTCCCACGCAAACAAACGCCGCTCTCTCAGGGCAGGGAAATAGTTCCAAGAGGGCTTTTTACAGGCAAAGAGAAAAATAGGGTGAAGAGAGGAAAAGGAAGGGTCTCACCCGGATCATCTGCGGTGGTTCTTAATGCTTAGATGTTCTTGTGACTTTCGGCTGGTGCAGCTGCATGATCGGCCATCTTGCAGGATGATCTTTGTTCTGTCGGACTAAGGAGTAAGCTGGAGCCACAGGAGAAGCTGCTGCCCTCCCGCAGTCACCAGAAAGCCTCCCCACCGGTGGTTGCCCCTCCAGGGCAACTTTTAATCCCCTTCGGGGTCTACCGGTGAAAGAGAATCGGCCGGTGAAGAGACAAGTCTCTTCGCACGACCGCAGTCACTGCGAACCGGAACCGGAAGTCTTATAGGAATACTAGTCTATGGAAAAGCAAGATGAGATCTAAGCCTGCATGCATTCTTTGTTTTGAGGTCTTGAAGCTCCTAGCAACCTCATTTGTAAAAAATCAGAAACCTAGCTTCCTGCCATTTGGAGATAAGAACATACAAATACTTTAATTTACAAATACCTTACAATTGGTTTAACACATGTGAAAATGCAAACAACATCAACTTCAAATGCCCTTAAAAAAAACAATCCTGTTCAACTTCACATATCTTATATGGCTCTATATACATTACAGCCTGCCCTTACAAAAAAGACTGTTGTGCTTTGCATCCAAAATTGCTCTTGCATGAAAAGAATCGTGATGTTTGCATGTTAGACATGCAAATATTTAACTGTGTCTTCTTTAGGTCCTTTATCAAGAACATGTTATAAAAATTTGGGGTTGGAAAGAAGCATGATGATTCAAAAATTTGATCATTTGCAGTTTTCTAAATCAATATTCAAGTGGAAATAGATTGAACACATTAGTAAGCAAGTTCCTGTTTCAAAATAACAATAATAACAATAACAACAATAATATCAACAATAATGACAACAACAACAATAATGATAATAACAATAATAATAAATAATAATTAGTATCATTGAATGATAGCTTTTGATTATTTTCCCCAGAGACCAATATCCCTAGGAATGATTATCCCTAAAGTCATCAAAATAACTGTGCACTTTTTTAACCAATTCATTGAAAAAAATGTTTTAGATAAGATGATAATATCTGTAAAAAACTATATAGTGTGATTTTTCTTTATCAAGTATTTTTTTCCCTTATAAACAGATTCCATAGGGAAGACAACATTTAAAAATTGCAAGGCAGACTCATGTACAGTATTCATGTGCTTTTTATGTTTTTCTAGACAACTGCCCAGTTAAGGAAAGAGTGTTCCAAAAGTCCCTCTGGTATCACTGTTTGCTGGGAGGAAGTAGAAGGTTGACTCAAGGAAGTCTCTCATGACAGAACACATATTATCTCCTGGAGAAAAAAAATCTGAAAGATACAGAACAAACACGGCTTTTCAACTTGCAAATTTATATGAGATAAAAAGAAGAATGAAGAAGTTGCTGCTGTATCTTTAATTTTTCCTTTTAGGGAGAAATGAGTCCCAGACTTTCTGACATGGAAAAGATAATGTTGCAAAAACTGTCTTCTTTTTTGGCAGCTAATGATAATGTTAGTCTACAAAAAAAACAAAAAGTAATTTTAACAGGGTTGGTCTATAAAACAAAAATCTGAACCATTCGTTGATAGAACTATCAGAACATTGATTTTCTAGACAGGATTCAGTGCAGAAGGAAGAAAATAAATGGAAGTCTCAAATGAAAAAGGGTAAGTGAAATAAAGTGAGGAGCAGGAGCAGGAATATCACAAGCATGGAATAAAAAATACAAGAAAGAACTATGATTATGGGTACATGAACACTTGACCACAAGCCTAACCACTTCCCAATGTTGGTTTTTTTCTCTCAATTTTAGGCAATTTTATCCATTTCCTAAAAGACTATGTTCATATGATTTTAAGCAAAGACTGCATTACAGAACATGCTAGGCTTATTATCACTATCATACATATTATCCCTGGTTTACTTTGGTTACTTGTTTGTGTAGTGCACTCTTTAAAGATAGCCCATATTATCTTATAAAAATTCTATATAGCATGCAAACCTAAACAAAATATTTTTTGGTATCCAAATTAAGTGTGTTGGACAAAGCCAACCAATAACTAATTTAGAGCAGCAAATCTCCTCTGTTCCACTTCTGATTATCTCAGCATTGAAATAAAACTGCGCTGAATAAAAAATGTGGCTGTAATATATAGCTGAATAGTGACACAACATCAGTTCTAAGTTTTTACTAATAAAATATATTGCAGAATATTTTTCAGGGATGATTTTATTCTTTGTTTCTTTATAGGAAATCAGATGAAGTTCTGTCATCCAAATCCCACTGATTTCCTATGTAAGTCTTATAAATAGTATTTAGTTCTAAAATGTTAACAAGCACATTTGTGGCCTAAATTATTTAACCACATATAATAACTCCATACTGGTTTTTTTTGCTAGGGCTCTCTCAGAATTCTTACCATTTATCATATGTTGCCTGTCTTTTTTTCTACTCAGAAGCACAGCATGAAACTTCATTTCACATTGAAACATCACAATGTGAAATAGTGTGGTGAAATGAGTCACAGAAGGAGAGTTTGTGTTATACTCTGGTAAACAGTTGGTCTCCAGGAATAATAGTATTTTATGCTGTGACTGATATATCAGTTGCGAATCCTAATATATGAATAATCCAAAAGCAGGAGTTTCACTTAGGCTGGACTATATATACATTAAAAATTTACAAGTGGTGTGGCAAATGCTGCTCAGGAGGTATAACCCAGGCTGGATCTATGAATTCAGGTATTTTTGAAAAATTGTATCCAATTTTTCCAGTGTTGATTTAAAAAAAACCCTTGAGGTACTCCTAACATTTTCACACACATATAGACATATGACACAACTGAATTTTACTATAAATATAATATCTTTAAATAAACTCTATTTTCTAATTTTTCATCACATTCTCCTGTGAAAAATAAATATAACTCAAAATAACATACATAGAGTATAGGTACATATGTCTAAGTATAAATATATTGATTTCACTTTGGTCAGTAAAGGCCTGAGAGAGTGGAGAAATTAGGATCATTTCTAAATCTACTTTAGAATAAATGAAGGCTGTTTGCCTTATTTGTTTAATAATTTAGAAGGCATTTCAGTAGTATTTCTGCCAAGAGCCTCTGAAGCCAATTTTTCACATGATCAGGAACTCCAATTCCTGCTACAACTTTAGCCGTCTACCAGCATCACAAAATTCCAACAAAATTTAGAATTTGGTACTTAGAAGCTCAAATTTGGTATTATTTAAATATGTGTTAAAGGAGTCTTTCATTGCTGATAATTTTCAGATTAATGGTCAGAGATTGAGTGACATTGATGTGGCTAAGTTTTCTCATTTTAAATATATGATTTGGATGTTTTATTACAGTTTGGGGCATTTGGTATTGAATAGTATACTGTATTTCGAATCATTTTTATATAGCTTGGAAGTAATCAGGTAGCCATATGGATACAGAAACCCAAATTATTATTTTTCTTTCAAAAGTATATTATAATTTGCTACAATACAATTTATTTAACTTTAACAAAAGGCATAAGAAAGAAATTGTGACATTATCATTGCCAGATTTGTGAAACTGCACACATTCAGTGCAAGAGTGAACTTTTTCTGGATCGCAAATTCAATGTTCTCAGTTATGGAATAAAAAGTGGAAGTGTTGGTTTCAGCATGGGAAGATTCAGTCAATGCCACATTTGGTTGCAGACTGGAGTGTTGCAAAAAGGAAAGTCTTATCCTGCACCACATTTAATGCACTTTCCATTGAGAGATGCTGAGAGGAGTCACTTTGTAGAAGTTAAAATCTTGGCAAATACTTCCTGGGATGGTCTAAACCAGAGATGTCAAACTGCCGGCCTGCGGGCTGGTTGAATCATACAGAGGCCACGCCCACCCCGGCAATGCAAAAAAAATTGCGATACATCGTGACACGTCATGTGATGCAGTGAGTTTGACACCGTGGTCTAAACTATTCATATTATATACCAGTAATGCAAAAGTATGTGGAGTTTTACTAGGAAAAAAAAGTGAATATTCCTCCATATTGTATAAAAGGATCTATAATAGAAAACTGCATTTTACACAGTATTGCCCAGCAGTGGGTAACCTGTAGCCTAAGGCACATGCAGTGCTCAGATTAATTTGATATAGTTCTCAACATTATTTCAAAAGCCCTCTGCAAGAGTTCATTCAGGCTTTTGGTAAGAACTATTTGTCCTTCTCTCCAGGTTGCAGTTTGAGAAGGGGTGAGAGATGAAAGACAGAGAGGAAATAAGAGGAGGATTTCAGAAATGGGGAAAAAAGGAAGCCAATGAGAAGATGCCCCCTTTGGTTCTTTCCTCACCCACTACCTGGGTCTCTTCAGGAATGCAATCTTTGACAGGAAACAAAAATCCTCTGTTAAAATATTAATACATTCAAATCCAGAAATTCTTGTCCTTAGGACTGAAGGATGGTCCATTTCAAACTACCACTTTATTTAGTCAGCCAGATATTTGCATAAATGGATTTTGTTGTTTGTTTTTGTTTATGGCTTTAAGTCAGTGTTGATTCTTGGAGAGGAGTGTGGACTAGGCCATGCAGCCTTTTTTTTGGCAAGGTGTTTCAGAAGTGGTTTACTGTTGCCTCCTTCTCTTGGGCCAGAGAGGGACTGGCCCAAAATCTTCCAACTGGTTTCATGCCTAAGGGTGGACTAAAATTTGCAGCCTGCTAGATAAGATAACCTTTATTGTCATTTTTTTTACTGTGGGCACAATGGCACACATCAAAAAATGAAATTTAGTTGCCCGCTCTCAAAGTGAACACATACATGACACACACCTAACATACTATATACAACATATGTATAGACCCATAACCCTACATATACATAACAAATAAATATTAAACACTGTCCATCTTGAAAATATAACAGAAGGAGGAAGCTTGAGAGTTCACAAAGTTAATGCTGTATGGAATGAAACTATGGCTGAATTTGGATGTTCTGCTACGGATACCACGAAGCCTCCTCTCAGAAGGTAACAAGGAAAACAGGTCGTGAAGAGGATGTGTAGTGTCCCAGACAATCTTGCAGACCCTGCTTAAGCAACGCTTCTGTGCTATGTCCTGGATGGGAGGGAGGGAACTGCCAATGATCTTTTCAGCCATCCTCACCACTCCCTGCACCGCCTTCCTGTCTGAAGCAGTGATGCTTCCAAACCAGACTGTGATGCTGTATGACAGGATAATCTCAATCGCCCCCTGTAGAAAGTGGTAAGGATAGGAGAAGGAAGATGTGCTTTTCTCATCCAGTGCAGAAAATGCAGGCACTGCTACGCCTGCTTCACCAGTGTTTCGCTATTGAGCGACCAAGCCAGCCTACTCATTAGCTTCACACCCAGGAATTTGATGCTGGTAACCATCTCCACAGGTGAATCATTAATGCACAGAGAAGTGTGACTGTGTCTGTCTTTTCTGAAATAGACAATGATTTCTTTGGTTTTTCTGGTATTTAAAACTAGGCTGTTTTAGATTCTAAAATCTAGCAAAACTAGATTCTAGCCTTAATCTTACACCAAATTGGCTCTCACATAGATTATATTATATGCCCAGAACTGATTTCTGTATCACATTACCTGCTGAGGAAGCTTGGGGATGCTTTATATAACTACTTAACAAGCATTTAATTCATCAAATAATTTATTTATAGTTCATATTTCTAAACCACCCATCTCCCTTAAAGAGTGCTCTCTTAACCATGCAAGTAAATCTACACTGTTCTTAATGTAGTCCATTGTGCAGTGTAGTTCTTTGTTCATAAAGAGTTGAGAATAAATGCAATTTATTTGAAAATAATGAGCAAAGAGGACATTTCTCAAGTTCTTTACTGTTACAATCCTACAACTTTGTAATATTCCCTATGTTCACACAGTGAGAAACATTTGTTGCTGAGCATCAGCTGTGAAGCATTTCAGAAGAAAATAATGCTAAATAAAATGGGCATTTTCTGAACACCTGCTGCCAGCTGTGACCATCTTGCTAAAAGCTCACATCAGAAATAAGATCCTAACTTGATGAGAAGTTGGCCTGAAAAGTTTCTATGCTCTATTATAGAGAGAAGAGGACTCAGAGAGATGTGTGATAATTATTTTCTGCTCAACCTACCTATATTATAATTACTTAGAATTAATATGTAGGATTTTTTTAATAAACATCCCCATAAAATTGTTTTAATTTTTGGATTTTCAGACAATGAAATGAATTGAAACAAAAGCTTTAGTCAGCTAATGACAGGAACACATTTTAACTAAATATTATTTTTTTACATTCCTAGAAACTAGTATATTAACATAGACCATGTACTCCCTTCATAATCATAGAACTACAGAATATATCCTCTTTTTCAATAATCTAGCTGTTTACAGTACATTTTTAAAGCTTCTGTGTTTTAATAAAACTGATCGTATTTGTTTTTTCCCCAGGTGGATATTACTGTGTATTTTTCCATAGAGAGACATACAGAGAAATATAAGTTATATAGCTGTGTGTTTGTTTGTTTTAAAAAGCAAATTGGCATGGTGAAATTGAGGTCTGTGCAAGGTACTTTTTACTCAACTAGATTTTGAAAATGTTTGAGAGATATACATTGTAAGAAGCAATAACATCATTATGCTATTCCATTAGCAGGGGGATTAAGTGAATATTGTTATCTACTATCTACAATATAATTATGTGACATCCTTTTCTTGCATCGTTGTTATAGATTAAAACTGTAACAATCTATATTTTAACACATACTCTATTCACACATAGATGTATTCTAATTAATGATCACAATACTAAAGCATTACTTTCTCTCTTTTTTAACCATGTGGTCCTTTTATAACAGTAGCAAAAATAAATAAATAAATAAATAAACTAAATAGCAAAAACAAAAAAATGAGAAAGGAATAATTATATATATATATAAAGTAATCATCATAGTAGTGTGAAGGCTGAAGTGCAAATATAATTATAAAAAGTTTATTTAAAAACAAAAACAACGACAAAAGAAAAGCCAAGGCATTCTAGGAAAAGCATTCTAGTATCTCTTCTTTTTTTCTCCATATTTTCTCTGGTTAATAATTATTGCTTAAATATTTTAGACATTATTGTTATTTTTATTTGGATCATTTTAATTATTTTTTAAAAAATGTCCCTCTTTTCTTTTCAAAAACCATATTATAAGTGTCTTAGCTTGCTTTGCTATGTAATATGTTGTATACAAGACAACCATTCCTGCTTGACCAAATCATGACTAATGTAAGTATACATTTTGTAAATTCCCATAGTTAATAGTTGATGACCAGCACCTTGAATTGCACCTAGAAAGAAACTAGAAACAAGTGCAGCTTGCACAACAGAGGAGTTGCATGGGCAAACCTAGGGCCCCATTACTCTGTACGCTGCTGCATTTTTGACCAGTTAAAGTTTCTGTATGATGTTCAAGGGCAGCCCCATATAGACCCCATTGTGGTAATCCAACTGGGAGGCTACCAAGGGATGAGGGACTGTAAGCGAAGTCTCCCAGTCTAGAAAAGGGCTCAATTGGTGCACTAGATGAATCTATGCAAAGGCACCCACTAGTTACAACTGCCCCTTGCTCCTCAAGTAGGGAGCAAGGAGGAGTCCAGGAGGACCCCCAAATTGTATGCCACTCCATCCAGACTCAAACATAAAGTATCATCTGGGCCTAAAAAAAAATCACAGCCATTCTGTCTTGACAGGATTAAGTTCAGGTTGGTTTGCCCTCATACAGATCCTTGCAGTCTCTAGGTACTCAACCAGCACTGCCACAGCATCACCTGTCTGGCTGGGGGTGATTAAGATATCAAAGAGATCGGGGTATAAGCCACCCTTGCCAAGAAACTCACTGGGTCTTTGGACCAGTCCCTATTTCCCAGTCCTTCAATCTTGTGAGATTGTTCATTCTTTTTTTGGGAGGAGGGGGGAATAGGAAGTTTCATGCTCCAGTTAGAGGGATGGGTTTTTATTAATAGTAGTACTGAATAATAGAATAACAGAGTTGGAAGGGTCCTTGGAGGTCTTCTAGTGCAAGCTTCTGCTCAAGTAGGAATCCCTATCATATTAGACAAATGCTTGTCCAATCTCTTCTTAAAAACCTCCAGTGTTGGAGCACCAACAACTGTAGTAGTAACTCTGTAGTCAGAGCTAAACGCAGCTGATGTAAGTGAACCAGTAAATCTTTCTTATTTGTTATGCCTAATACTCTGAGACAGGATAGAGAAAGCCAATCTAAAACCTCGGGCACGTCATACATGAGACAGTTATACAGAAAAACAAAGGTTACTGATTTGAGTCCTGGTAACCTCTGACACATAGCAAATGCATAAACATAGTGTGCTTGAGCCCACAGGTCTTATTTTTAAATCCAGCCCAACCAAAAAGAAACTCGCCTAAATGAAACATGTTCTCCAGAAGTTAGTAAAACTTCAAACAGCAAAACTTGCATACATATTTAAATGGTAATTCAGTATTTTCTTCCTCAGGCATACTCACCATGTGTGAAATGTATTCCATCACAATAATATTTTCAATAAAATTTCAAAAAAAATGAGATGATAACAAGACCATGATATTTTAAATTGAATGAATTTCAAGATAGTTAAGAATTAGGCCCCCGGAGGAATGCTTTATGTCACAAGCTATGAACACTACTGTTTAATGTACACTCATCCTCCATCTGCTTCCATTTTCATTATTCGAATTTCCTAACCAGTTTCTCATGCACACTTTTCAGCTCCATGCTGTGTTTTCTATTTATTGAATACATTTCTCACTTCAGCATTTTTCCACCTGAGCTGGCAGTTGTGGTTTTTATGGCTATACACATGCAGGTCTCCATAGATTATGAACTTCATATTTTTTCATTTGCCTCATGCTTCAGTTCTCTAGCTTAGTAGGCCCTAAAATGTGCAAATTGAGAGGTGTTTTGAAGTAACCGTTGCTATTCTAGGCCATTGACTTGTCATCAATTAGATTAAAACATTGGTTTACAAAAATAATGTTTTCTGTTTACTTCATAAAAAATAAAACACTTGGAAAAGGAAACCCAGCTGTGCTAAGAGGTAAATTACTTTATGTGAGTAAGCAAACATTTTCTGGTCAAGGCTACTATGTATTATTTAGGTCCATTCTTTCACATCAGTATTAAATTCCAAAGGTTGTTACACATTACAACAAGTAAACCAGGTGTACAGTGGAATGTCAAGTTATTTTTCAAATTACATCCCCTTAAAAGATTCCTCATAGCAAAACAACATTATTAAGGGCAATAAGATATTGCAAATATGCTATAACTTCAGAATTTTTCAGAATCATTTGTGAATTCGAACAGTTCTACAAGATGTATAAAATGTTTATCCTGCATCTTTAGTCCAATTTAGTGGTACATCTTTGTTATAAATAGCAGACTTGCTCCACAGTTGCATCATAAAATATCTTTGAAAGCCCTCTCAGTTTCAAAAGAGTGTGTTGGTTGGGGAGAATGAGAAACATATTAACATTTTATTGGGGTGCATATACTGTAAATACAATAGCTGTTTAGTACTTTGTATTCCTATTCATGTGAATAATTGGGTACAGATTTAGTTAAAAATCTTTAAGATATAAATATAAGAATGAATGCTATGGAATTTGGGAATCAAAAGTAGAGAAGGTGGTACCACAGTTATCTCCATTGAATTTCTCTGCTGTTCTTGAATTTTTAAAAAGGAAGTAATTAGAAAGTTGTGTTGCAATTCAATTGTCTGTTTAGTTGAAATGAAATTTTGGTGGAGACAAGGATCCAATTTAAATTTGGAGCGAATGATAATCAAGGACTATACGCACTAAAGTAGACAAAGCCAGACCAAAGCAATACAAATAAGGTTATTTGATTCTATTTTATTATATTAAAATGTAATTGAAATCTAATTTAATATTGTAAATGCATTACTGCCCAAGTTGTTGTCATATTAATCATTAAAGTTTACTAATAACCACCAAGTTCTTGTTGCTAAAGCCACAGCTAAGATTTTCAGGATCCTCAACTTGTATGCCTCTGTTTTTTATTTATCCTACTTAAAAAAAATCCAGTGGGATCTGTAAATATTCATAGAAAGGGAAACCCTTTTTTGTTGTTCTGTATGCAAGAAATGAAACCTATCTCAGCAATTCAAGAATCAGAATCTACCCCCCCTCGTTCATTTTCATAAAGTGAAAAGGGAATTGGGTAAGTCTAGTTTCATGAAAAGGAGGACTAGGAGTGACATGATAACAGTGTTCCAATATCTAAGGGGCTGGCATAAAGAAGAGGAGGTCAACCTATCCTCCAAAACATCTGAAGGCAGGACAAGAAGCAATAAATGGAAGTTAATCAAGGAGAGAAAGAACCTAGAACTAAGGAGAAATACCCTGGTGGTGACAACATATACCAGTGGAACAGCTTGCCTTCGGCTAATCTAATCTAATCAAAATAAATGTGCAGCAGTAATTATTTTTATCAATTTCAGAAACTGACCCTACTCAACAAAACCCAGATTTCCGATGTTATCAACCTCAAAGGCCATGTCATTGAATGAGTGGGTTGTGCTTATAATATGGACAGAATTAAATTGCAAAATTGAGGCACAGGCAGACTTACCTTGCTGTAAGCCCTCTGAAAAATGTACTTCAGCTAAATGTACTTAGTATTGGTTTGTATACAGGTTCTCTTTCTAAACTGTCCTGATGGTATTTGTGGCCATCAAGGCTGGGGAAAAAAAATAGAAAAAGCAGGTGATTTTTCTGACATAATTCAAAAACTATTGAATAGTTTTTATTCTAATTTAGCTGTCAGCTTGATAAACAATTTTAAAAGATCCTGGTTTTTAGTCACAAATATTAAGAATTTTGGAAGGAAAGAAGAAGAGAGTAAGCAAAATCAAAAATTACAAAGCTGAGGTGTTGACCCAAATGCAACATTTATCGTTCCTGCTGGCAGATGCATTTGCCAAGAAGTGTATAATGTAATAAAATTAGACAATTTAACCAGCATGGTGGATTTGACCATTTTGTCTGTCAAGCATCAATACCAGCACTTAACTTCAGAATAAAGAGACACATGGCTAAATTTTATATACATTTTTATTTGACAAATCCAGATTTGCCAAGCAAATATTATAACTCTGGGTACATGTGTTCTTTTTCTTTTATACCCATGCATAAATACACACAAACCCAATTATGTCAATACAGGTATGCACAAATATTATATTTTGGAGTATAAAGAATACACTTAAAATGGTTTTTGTGGTGACTGAAATGCAAGCCAAATTTATTTTGGTTTTATCATTAAACCATGGTGTAACAAAAAGTAATTCTCAGATATAGAATGATCATCCAAATGCTGTCTAACCCTATCAAATACAGGTCAATGGCATAAGAACTGCCACCTGAAATTTCCTCTATTGGAGCTGGCAAATGCTTTGGATCTACAGAAAGCTTAGAATTGCGACAGAATTACACAAGCACTGTGTAAATAATCAAACTGTGACCTGTGGGGTTAAAACCTATAATTGGAGTGATACTTCAAAGAGATGACTACTTTCTCTGTGCTATTTTGTGCAGCCAGATAGGAAGATGACTTCTTGGGATTTTTTCATTGGCCAGAGCCATGACTGCAAAAGTAATATTTCCAACAGCTGCTGGTACATTTGTATCCTGACAAATTAGAGACCACAGTGAAGCATTAAAGGACATCAAAGGCCTAATTTTAATGTAAAAACAACCAGGCCTTCCAACTGGGCATATTTAACAGTGAATTAATAATGCAGATTAATACATCTAGATTCCAAGCCTCAGTCACAGATATGAAGATTTACAATAGTTTTTCCTCCCTTTATGATGTCTAATTATTTTTATAGAAATGGTATACATAGTGCAACAGCCAATATTTTGTAACATTTGGAAACACTTCATTTGATCTATAACTTCTTACTGCTTTTGATTTCACCAATAGCTGTCTCATTTTTGACTCTATTTGTATAGTTTTGATCTATATTTGTGAATGCTAATTTACTGCACAAAAATATCTTGTTTGCAAATATCTCTTTGTAGCATTTTTGGGAGTTTTTCCCTAATCAAAAATTAGGCCAGATGTACTTGTAGGGGAGTTAATGTTGTTTTTAAATTGTTTTCTTATTTCTTTATTTATATTGGATGGACAGACAAATTAATAATATCCTTTTCAGTAAGAGAGAGAGAGAGAAATCAAAACAGTGAAACATAGCCTACAGTTAGAATAATAAAATTACTTTTACATCAATATTCATTTAAAGTTTAAGTGCTATTGTTATTTATTAAAAACAATGTTATGCAAAATACTTAACTCTAAACCAATGATTTGAAATTCCTGAGAAACTTTTAAGAATCAATATTATTAATTATATAGGAGAGTAGAAATTCTCTCCTTTCAGAAATAAGAAATAAGTTTTTAGCCTAATTCTATACAGTTCTATTTATTAGTAAGTCCTGATGAATTCAGTGATTTGCTGGAAAATTAAAAGCAGAGAATAATTTCTGAATAGACATGATTATTTTGACAAATACATCATTGCTCATGGATTATTAGCATGTCTTTGGCTTGCACCATTCTAATATTTGATCAAATAGGCCTCTAAATCATACAACAACTTTAAAAATCTTGCAAGACTTCAGAAGAAATGACCATTTACACCATTATTTGGAAGAAGCTGCATTTAGCTACTCAGGATGAGTAATCCTCAGAGGATTTTATGCAACCCTTAACCATCGACTTCATATACAGTAAACAACTCTAAACTCTTTTCCATTCAGGTTAATGTAAAACTCCATTATTTCTTCCTTTCTGTCTTTGAGAAAATAAAGATGATTATCAGTGAGAACCATAGCAATAGGACTATTAGTTTCCAGAGCTGAGGACAGAAGGAAGCAGTTGCCTGTCACTAAACTCTGCAGTCTGGTGCTAAGAATGAATTTGCATTCAGCCCATAAATTCCTTCTCAGGACTGACATTGAACTGCAGAGTTCATGGCTTAACACATCTGTCCTAATTTGGGGATTTCTTCATTCCTTTTTCACCCCTACTTTTTTATATCATCATGATTAACAGTACTGGACAATTTGAAAGCTTGTACATCCTTAATGCTGTTTTGATTATCCCTAATCAAGGTATCACTAAACTATGTATTTTGATTTTTGCCCCTCACAGATAATTTAGCTGTATATGCTTTTTATTATGATCAATGATCTACCCTTTCAAACTGAATACCAGGAGAAAATATATTTCTCAAATCTGAAAACACAAAGGGTTGCAATCTTAATATTTCCCAAATTAAGCTGTGGTAAAGTATTTGATATCAGAGACAGATATCTGAAATAGGATCATTTTAAGAGTAGTTAGAATATAAATTGCATATATTTCATAAACATTTGTGTTTTACCCTAATTTTTAAAGCAAATTAGGGACTTCCTTCTACAAAATAGGAAAGTAGGGCATTTTTTTGGTCAGGGGTTCTTTTTCTCCATTTGGGTTTTTCTATTCCCATTCATTATTATTATTTCCTGGACCACTTTTATGGCAAATTTTAGGTAATGCTAATTATTCTACTATGCATTATGCTGAAATGCATACCACTCAAAGTTATATTTGAGTGGAACACTCTGCAATGCATTTAGCATTCAGTTAATATACAATACAAAGTTAAACTAAGAGTTAAACTATGCTTGCACAACTAGCATCATATCACTACGAGATTCTGCATGCATATAATATTTAGCCTACAAACTGTGCAAACCCAGGCTTTCACTTCCCATTGGCACACACACAGGATGTGGATAATTCCATATAAAATGTAAATGAATAGAAAAACCACAAGCAGTGGGGGTGACACAAAAAAAAATGTTTTCAAAATTTTCCATTTCTTGTGGTCTGGAAATCATTTGACCAGAAAAATGGGTCCATTCCAGTTGTCTGTGTGGGCTCCATTTGAAGTGATAAAATGTGCAGAACATTTTGTGTAGAGATTAGAAAGGCTCACTCAAAGAGCAGGTCATTCCCTGATGGAAGTTCCCTAACAGAGTGGCAGGTGATGAAGAAACAATAAAGTAGCTGGTCTCTGTACTTACATAGGTACAGATATGCAGGGCCTCTGGAAGATATAAAGAATCCTTATATCTTTAAAGTCAACACTGAGCAGCTGATAATATATTTGGTAACAGATGCACTTGAATTGATTTTTATTCTGTGAAAAAGATTAGCTTTCACACAACAAAAATATTCTAAAACTAGCTAACTTTCTTACTGAAGAGTGAAGGCTGCCACACATATGTCTACTTAACCTACAGATGAGCTCAATGACCTAGGAATAACAGAATAACAGAGTTGGGGGGTACATTGGAGGTCTTCTAGTCTAACCCCTTCTCAGGCAGGAGACCCATTTTGGACAAGTGGCTGTCCAATGTCTTCTTGAAAACCTCCAGTGATAGAGTACCCACAACTTCCGAAGGTAAGCTGTTCCACTGGTATATGTTCTCACCACCAGGTGAGAACCTTAGTTCTAGGTTCTTTCTCTCCTTGATTAGCTTCCATTTATTGCGTCTTGCCCTGCCTTCAGAGGTTTTGGAGAATAGGTTGAGCTCTTCTTCTTTATGACAGCCCCTTAGATATTGGAACACTGTTATCATGTTACTCCTAGTCCTTCTTTTCATAAAACTAGATTTACCCAATTCCTGCAACCTTCTTTCTTCATATGTTTTAGCCTGTCCCCTAATCATCTTTGTTGCTCTTCTCTGTTGTAATGATGCAAGCTTGATAGGGATCATATCAACACTGTGGGCAGGATCAGAATTTTCTGTATTTTCTGGGGTTGATAGAATTTGTGAGTTTTTTTCTTTTTTTAAAATCAATATTTATTTTATGACAATCATGTTTCATGCCTGGAAATAGCAGGAAACCATGAACATAACTGGAGTTTGCAGAAAGGGAGTCAACCAGGTCAGCTAGTGAAAGTAGCACTGCATCCCTGTGATACTAGCCCTGCCCCTTCGTACATGTGGTGTGTTATGTGCTCCTAGCTACTTTCCTTGTTGACCAGAGGCAAGCTTGCCTGACCAATAACCGGTGAAGACACAATGAAGGCTTTTGTTTTGTTTATTGCAATAAACGGAGAGAGAAGCTTTCAAAGCTTGGTTCTCTCCCATGTTTCAGCCCAAAATATTACCTTCTTTATACAACTCTGTCCCGGTCGCCACATCCCTCCTCTTTCCCCATTGGCTGAGATACTATGAGGTTACACTCTTTCCGACCACCTCCTACATATTTTCTGCTACATACTAAATCATACATCACATGTACATTAAAATTAGGAGATAATTTATGCAAGGTGTGTCAGTTAATATTAATCAACTAATTGCACATGCTCAGTTGTCTGAGTTCTGGCCCCCTTTTTTATGACTTCTTAGAAAAATAGGTTCTTTCCTGTTTTCTCATTGTGAATTTTCCCTGGCTAACCCTTTCCTCTTGCAATGGCTTTTATACTTGTGTTCTTCCTTTCCCACTCTAAGGGCCAGCTAAATTTTGCCTACATGTTTATCTTACATCCTTCCTTTATGCTACCCTTTCCTAGTTCCCATCCATTGTGATTTTTGGTAAGCTTGTTTGTCCAGGCAGTAAGTTTCCACTGCAGCAAATTCAGTTTTAAATTTCCTTTCAATATTAAATTTTGAAGACTATTCACTTATTCCTATCAGGTGTGACAATAATATGTACCTAAAAGGAGCATAACATGTAGCACAAAAGGAGCAGGAGCCTGCAAACACCCATGTATTACACTGGCTTCAGGGATTGTAAAAATATTTAAAAAAAAAACATGTTCAGAAACTAAATGTGGCTTTAGAGGCTCTGGTTGCTTCCCTTCATAAAACCCAATATTGTCAGGTCCAACTAGTAAGAGCTTTCACATAATTTTTTCCCTAATTTTTACTAACTATGGAGAGGACTGAGCCTGGGAATCTTCTGTGAAGTATGGGTTCTATATTGTTCCCCAATTATGTCTCTCAAATGACATCCATGTATCCCATTTTTCAGTATTCTGGCTGGAATGGAAGCCAATACATGTATACTGGCATATGCAAAGGATGATTTTTTTTCAGCAGCAGGTCCTAAAAGTTTGAAGGACAAGAGACTAATATCATGGGTGGTGGTGATGGTGGGGAACTCAGAGAATAAATGCTCAAGATTTAGTAATGTATGAATCCAATTTACCACTGATCCTGATATCTCTACAGAATGTGAAAGCCTGCACAGCACTGAATCTCTCTCCTGACATACTATACATACTGGTAGGAAAGTCAATATACAACAAAACAGTGAATGACTGAGTTCACAAAGTACGTTGAACCAGTTCTGCTAAAAGTCCTAGTCACACAACATGATGAAGATGATTAGCATGAATGTTGGTTACATTTTATAGGGTTTAGGATATAGTCTGAATGCAGTTAGGGGAATTAGTTTATGATTCAATTCATTGCCAAAACACAAAGGTTTGGTGGGAGATTTCATGTGTGGACATATCTCATTGATCATGAAACGTAGTTTTCTCCTTCTTTTGAATTCCCTTGGCCTAAACAAAATTGTTCTTCTCTATATTCCCTTCTAATGTTTCTGCTTTCTGGTCACTAGAAAAAAAAATACACAAAAAATATGTCAAAATATTTTGCATCTATCAAGGAGAATTGTTTTATATAAGTGGAAAGAAATGTACTATACTTGCATGTTAAAGAGCAAACTTTTTCTGCATTTGAAATGATCTAAAAATGATAAAATGGCACAATATGTTTCTATGTGGTTTAAATTAACATATCAAGGGACTGAATCAGTTGACTAGCTTGCTGTGGTGTTAAAGTGGGAGATTAGAAGCAAACTATTTGAGTTCCAGTTCACTCTTTGTTTATGTTCTCAGGTTTATGTTCTGGGTTTGGGAAAGAGTCAAATTATCCCCTACCCATCCCAAACAATATAATGTGATTTGGACTATTTCCAGAAACAACAGTATGGTCGAAAATGGTCCTTTCCCTATCATGGTCATTCTTTCTTTCTATTCTACTTCTTTCTCTTTATTCCAAAACAACCTGTCATTTAACTTTTCTCTCTCCCTAAGAAATCGGGTTCCAAAGAATTAATAGGAATCAGCTGTTTGGAGAAGCAGATTCTAATTGGAGGGGGGGGTCTGCCTTTAGTCACCATCTCTATATGCCATGCTTGAAAAATAAAATTTTCAATTTTGACTGTTAAGACTTTTATTTCTGGTGCATCAATACCCTAACTAGCATTGGCATCTCTTCTTGTTATATGCTACCTAATTTATATTAACATCTGAAAATATATAGAAAGATATACTATTATTGAACACATAATTTTTAAACACTTCCTTTCATTGGCTGAGCATAAGACCCTATATTGCCAATACTAATATCAGATTTCAAGTGCTTATTAAGACTGACAATCTATCTATCTATGTATCTATGTATCTATGTATCTATAATAATAATAATAATAATAATAA
>NW_015386489.1:135284-183262 GCF_001527695.2 Protobothrops mucrosquamatus
CGATGGCCGAATCGGCTCCGCGCCCCCCGCGCCCCCAAACGTCCCGTATCCAGTCCGGGGCTCACCGGGAGAGGCACCCACATGGGAGTGGAACTCCGGGCCTTCGGGGAGCTTTCCAAGCTCCCCCTCTCGCCATTTTCGGGCTCCGCATCTCGGAGCTATTTCCAGAAGACCGCCATCTCTCACGCATGCGCAGATATCTATCTATCTATTAATCTATCTATCTATTAATAAGCAGGTTTCCATTTAATCATCATCATCATCATCTATCGCAGGGGTCCCAACCCCTGGGCCGGGCACCGGGCTGTGTAAACAAGCAAAACCCCATCCACAGGATGCAGGAAGCACACAAAACCATACCACCTCCAGTCTGCGGAAAAACCTCTCTCCACGGAACCGGTCCCTGGTGCCCAAAAGGTTGGGGACCTCTGGTCTGTCTATCCATCTATCTATCTATCTATCATCCATCCATCTACATCATCTATCCATCATCTATCTCTAAAACTCTCACTGTCGCAACCTTTAACTGAGTGAATTGGTGCATCATAGGGCAACTTCAAATAAACTAACTTAAAGTATGTGTCCAAATTGTGGAACCCATGATTCTTAAGGGAATGAAATTTGGGGAAGTTATAGTTTCATTGCTATTGGTTGCTATTGTACTGCTCAGCTACTGTGATGTTCATTATCAATATTCCATTTTTTCTTATCACTTTCATACTGCCTTTGTGACTGAGCAAAGAGCATTAGTAAAACACAGAATATTTAAATAGTTAAAAACAACTTAAAAATTGACCTGCTATTACAATAACAGAAAAAAACCACATGAAATGTTAAATGTTACAAAAGAAGCATACTTATAATTCCTTCTTGATAAAATGTAAACAGAGCCCAGCTTTTCTTAACTGTACAACTTATCAGAATTACAAATATACATTTACAAATAGAAAATTCACTTCAAAAGATTATATGAACAGTTTTGTCAGCTCCAATATTTTGAATCTCCTCCCACAATACATCATAATAAGCATCCTCTGTTATTAATTCTCGTGAAATCTCCAGATGGAAAGAAAAATATTAATTTTGTTCAGCCTTAGGCAGTATTGATGGTTAAGGTATTCACTAAATCACTGTTCTTCTATGCATTAGATTAGATTCATATTACAAAAAAAAGTCAAGACCCATGGGTATAAGGTTCATTTTGTCATAAATATATAATGAATTGTTTTTCAACATGATTAATTTGTCAAAAAAAATAGTAACTGTGGGTGGTGTCTGTGTGTCTGTGTGCATTTTTATATGGTAGACAAGATTCCTGAGCAGACTAACCTACCTTGTAGTCATGGTAATACTCATGGAATTATGCAAATTAATTGAATCTTTCAATGTTGCATAAAATGCTACTTCTGGTACAAGGCATGGAACATTAGGCTGTTCATCTACCAAAAGAGTTGCATTTTAAAAGCAGGCATCTGCAAGAGAGAGACTTCATGTCAGAGGGACTTTCCTGAAGACTACCAACCATTTCACAAAGAAGTTGTGTTTTAAAAAATGTAGAGTATTTTTTTTAAGTAACCATCACAAGGGAGTATTGGATTCTTTCCTCTATCTCAGAGAAACAGAAACAAGATTTTTGCTTTAAGAGAAAATGATACTATCCCAATATACCTATTTTATTGAAAATGATGCAATTTTCAAACCTTCCAGTTAATAATGTCAAATAGCAAATATCGTAATTTAGCTAGCAGCCCCATGCATGCTGAATGTAAAGAGATTTACTGCAGAAGCATGCATAAAATCATGGTGTTACAGCTGCTTTATTTTCAAGTGGGACTAAATATATACTATCAGTTGGTTTATGCATCTCCAAGCAGTGTACGGTATTAAAAATACATTACATACCATTTATAAACTAAAAATAAAGCAATGTGTGCTTTGTCTTCCTAGCTGGTGCCAAATGAATAACTATAGGATAGGGCACAACCATGAATCCTTCCACTGTTGATCACAATGTGTCAGGTTGTTTAGGGCTTCATAAGTTCATATTAAAACTTGGCCCAATAGCAAACTGGAACCCAGTATAGCTCTCTCAACTCCAGCATGATAGGCAGTGGTGGGATTCAAATATGTGAACAACTGGTTCTCTATGTGGATGCCGCTTCCGGAAGTCCATTCTGGGCCTGGGCAACAAAAAATTAGCTAACGGTAGTACTGAACTGGTGCGAACTGGCTGAATCCCACCACTGATGATAGGGTAATAGCTAGACCTACTATACAACATCATTGCTACATTTTGCATTATCAGCTTCTGCACCATATATAACAGCCTCTCAGCGAAGGGGCTTTAAGGGAATGAGTTGTAGAGATACCCACTGGAGTTGCATTCCTTTCATATGTCACAATACATCAGACCAAGACTACATTTATTCTATGCCTATTTACTTGGCTTATCCCCAAGGAAATCTACATGGGACTGCACAGAGCGTGTTAGATTCAAAGAGCATACCAAATTTGACACTGTATCTTATTGAATATAGTGTGTTTTCTTCTGAATAGACATACATAAAATCAGGGCATATCATAGACTCAGAGAAGCCCAGGCAACTTTAATATTTTAATCTCCTGCTTGCCATCATCTATTAACTTATTAATTCATTTATGATGTATTTATTTTACAGCTTTTCTAAACCTCTACATTCCCAATAGACTCTGGGCGAGAACAATACAATAAAGAGAATACATCACTAATACAATTAAAAAAAATATGTGTTGGAGGCCATATTTTTGGTTATTTTTGCCTCCTGTAGTAGTATTAAAATGCTGTATTCTTGGAGTGACATTTGTCAGCATTTTATTCCAGTTAGTTATATTTGGTGTATGAGAGAGCCTTCAGTTATGTCTGTTGCAACATGGAATATAAAATAAATGGAAGGATCCAGAAAGAAAGGGAATTTTTGAATATTTGTATATTAAAATACATGACAAGTGTATGTCTAAATTTTAGGATTTTCATAAACTTGTAGCCTATCCCAAATGGTGATTGGTCTTCTTTCTGATTGATCCACAAAATTGCACTAGATATTTCTATGAAAAATAATCACAATCCTGAGTTTCCTGCCATTTATCTTCAAAGCCATAGGAAATATAACTCTGGGAACTTAAAATCACAATACCTATGTAGATCACACATGTAATTAAATTCAAGAAGAGTAATGTAGAAGCAACATAGTAGTAATATCCACACAGAGAGATCTATAACGTATTAAAATGGTGTTTTGTGGATTTTGTTTTGCTTTTGAGTGTATAATAAAATCACCTATTAAAAGAAATCACCAAGCTATAAACATACCTGGCACAATTTCATGACCATTTCTACTAACAGAAGGAAGGAAGGAAGGAAATACAACTTTTGAATATGTTATTAGTTCATTTGACATTAATTATTTGATCTAGGTCATGAAATTAGATCTTATATGTTTCATCCAGGATCAACTTTATTTGATCTTTGCTCAAGTTAGTATCTCTTCTCTTATTCCTGGCTTCTAATCATATAAATTACACTATAATAATATAAAAGTGCTGTTATCCAAAATAATTGCTAAATTATTTGTCTTTAAATATTTACTGGCCGAAATATTGTCATTACAGAGATGATGTATCTATCCTTCATCCATTCACAGGATTTATATAATAAATTAAAATAATTGTTAGTTTTAGCTGGAATTACCCAAAGCCTTGATCTCAAAGGGAAATGAAATTTTGAGTATATTCATTTTCTCTCTCGCACTGTACTCCTATATCCATTCATTTGAGAGCAAAGACAACAGGACTTACTTCTGAGGAGAAATATATAAAATTGTATTACAAATGTTCTATCAGCAATAGCTACATCAGCGGCATCAAATATCATCTATCACTTTACATGGAGCAATAACTATTCTATAGCTATAATAGGTGTTAATAATCCCATGATTAAATACTGTGTATGTAATACAAACTATATCTTGACTATCTATTTTAGAGAACCTATTCAACCAACAAAAAAAAATAGTAAAGAAAAAAAAACAGTTTCTGAAATACTGTATAGACTTTTCTGATAATCTGACAACAGGTCCTGCATTAATTGTTCCATTCATAATTAATATATATGGTAGTCACCTTCCAGCAAAATTGCATGTATAAACCTCTTATTCTTTTTCAAAAGGAGATGATTTGACTTCAACACAGAATTCCTGTCTTCATTTCCTTTTGTTTTTTTCTTTCAAAGAACTCAGAATAGTGTCTACCATTCATTTTTTATTTTCACAATTCATAAGGCTAAAAAACAAGAAAAGGAAGATAGAAAAATAATGCAGTGTCACCAAGCAGGGATCTCTAGTTCTCTTTTTAGTATACTATTCTGTTTCTTTGAAATATCTGAAACCCATTTTTTTTTATTTATGCATGTATGTATTTATATCCCATTTATTTACTTATCTACTTTTACTTAAAGAATGCCAAGGTCATTTATACAATTTATACATTTATACAATTGATATTATTTTCATATTATCAAGCACCCATTGTTAAAATGATATAAAACTACTCTGCCTTCCTATTACTTGGCACAAGGATGGCTGAATGACTCTTGAAGATTTTTTAAATTTCTGTTGTGAAAATGACCTAAGGCATCCTCATAATTGCCCTAGGACTGCTGCTATGAGTTTATAATTTATAACTAGGCTATAGCTCTTCTGAGCTAGCAAATAGGGGTGTGCAAAACTTCAAAGGAATTATTCATTTTAATAATGCTTTGAATGAAACAGGTGAGTTTTAAGAGCTCTGAACTTTGTTTTTAAACACTTGTAAAAACCCAAATATGTTTGAGTCTTCTTCGCAATTCTTTGAAATATACATTAGTAAACTCAGTTAATTAGGAGAAAATAAATCTCTGTTCAGTTCATTTTTGTCTAACCTTTAACTCTAGATTTTATGGTTGAAATATCTTTATAGGAAACTCTTCTTCTGAAATTTTAGAAAAGTTTATAAGAAAAAAAATAAAGGCATGAATGCTTTGACAATTTCCACCAGACCATGGGTTTAAACAAAATATACCATGTAAAATGTCAGTGTGGATTTTCAATTATTTATATGCTTATTATTGGTTTATTATATCTTTTATATCTGTCCTTGTAGGATAGCTCCAGGCAGCATACATAGAAATTCCCTTCTCCAAATTTTCCCCCACAACAAACCTGTGAGTTGGATAAAGAAAAAAACATTAGTGGACCAAAATCACTCACTAAGCTTCTATGGCAGAAGTTGATTTGAATCTAGGTCTTCTCAGTCCTAGTCCAAGACTTTAATCACCACAAACACTGTTAATCATTTAACTATTTAACTAGATGGAACCTTGTAGGGTAGGCAAGGCGGGTTGTATGATGTGTGTGAGTTCCAGCATCTTTTTTTTTTTTAAAGCACTGCCTATGCCAGTATACAATGCCATGAATAAAATATCGGTCCTTTTCCAAAAAAGTTCAATCTCATGTTTTCAGCATTATCTAGCTCTATGCATCCAGTAGTTAATTTTGCTTCCTCCTTTTCCCAACCTGCAGCCCTACACCCTAAGAAAAACTATTTTATTTTGAAATTTTATATTGCTGCCTACTCACTCATGGTGACTCAAGTTGGCTTACAGGAAATAAAAATACAATACAAAAGAAATAAAATTAATAAAAAATAAAAATAATATAATAATAACCCCAGCCAGGCAACAACGCATACTCATACCAGCCATTTAATGGGCTTCATCCTGCTCTGGGTTCCCCAGGTCCACTTGTAGAACCATGTCTTCAGAGCCTTCTGAAGGAGTTTTAGAGTGGCGGCCAGTCTAATTTCCAGTCACCATGGAGAAGGCCCTTCTTCTGGATTCTACCAGATGTACCTCTTTAGGAGATGAGACTTGCAACATTCCTTCCTTTTCCGCTCTAGTGAGTCAGGTGGATGTGACTGGCAGGAGATGGTTCCTCAGATAACCTGCTCCCAAGCCATGAAGGGCTTTAAAGGTGTCAACCAGCACCTTGAATTGCACCTGCAAGCAAATCGGCAACCAATGCAGCTCCAGCAGGAGAAGTGGTACATGTGCACACCAAGATCTGTACAAAACCATGTGGGCCACTGCATTTTGCACCAATTGGAGCTTCTGGATGCTTTTCAAGGGCATTCCCATGTAGAGCACTTTGCAATAGTCAACATGGGAGGTAACTAGGGCATGAGTGACCATGAGTGGGGATTGTTGGTCCAGGAAAGGGCATAATTGGCACACAACCCACAGTTGCACAAAGGCCCTCCTGACCACATTTGCCACTGAAGGAGTTGCAAGTCCAGGAGAACCCCCAGATTATGCACACATCCAAGACCAAAGGTGGCAATTTTTCCTTGGATCATATAACCCCAAACCCAGAGCCACTTGGTCTTGTCAGGGTTCAATTTCAACCCATTATTGGGCAATATCAACCCTGCTTTTGGTACATGCTACCAATATATTGTATTTGTAGTGTTTATTCTCACAACTACCTTGCAACTATTACTTCTATTTTATAGATATGGAAAATAAGAACAGGATATGCCAGTTGTTTCCATCCATCTGCCCCTCATTTGTGATAGAATTCATATTCACACCCCAGAATTCCCAGCTTTTGGCCATGCAAGTTTGGGAAGACTAATTGTGTTCTAATCTAGTCCAGAATACCTTGACTAAGCTATATGTAAATTCCAGTACAAGTTCTCATTTAGATGTAAAATAAGAATTTTTGAAGCATGCTGGATTTCAAAAAAAAACTGTTTTCAAAAGTCATTTCATTACTCAGCTAGGCATCGACATCACAATGATGGGTAATGAAACATCTGCAAACAAACAATCAAGACCAGATAGCACCAAGGACTCCACTGTTCAACTCTGAGATACTTATATTCTCTTCTATATCAAGAAATGGGCTTTCCAACTCTTACCATTGATCCTATAAAATGATTCTTTTCTAAAGTAGAATCACTTACCATAGTAGAATCAGAAAAATCAGCTGCTATGTTTTAGATTACTTATCCCACTCCATTACAGGCTTACAATTTAAAATAAAAATAAAATAAAACAAATAAGAATAAGAATATAAAAGTAAACTGAGATTTAGTTTCCAAGATTTTCAATATTTCCTATAAAGAATCCATATGTACAAGATAATTACAAATAAAAGCTTAATTCCTGTAAGGCAAGAGCTGGCAGAGCAAGGGGGCGGAGCAAAATGAATCATTAGTTTAGAGTCCTTGTGCTGCCACAATAGATCCAAGTCCAGCCCTCCCTTGAATTCCATTGCCCCTTACCTACAGCCACTTTAGTGTTCTTACCTGACCAGATTCTTGTGTATAGGCTTCAATAATCATTTATGCTGCAACCTACATGAATAGTCATGGTTCTTTGCACCTCACAAAGACCATCCAAAGAATTAACCTTTGATTTATAATTACTCATATACATACATAAAAATAGAACTTTTAGGAGGAAGAGTATATTATAAAGGAATAAAAAATCAATTATTTCAAGGACAACATTTATGAAAATTTGTTTTCTGAATCCCTTATACATTTCTTCTAGCACCTTAAAGAAAACCAATGTGAACATGTTATGCACCTATAAAATATCTGCAACACTTTGATGGTAGTATTTGCCTTACATTATTAATTTGATATTTTTATATCTCTTTAAATAGGTGGTTACAATTCATATTAAATTATGTACAATCATGGCAATCAGAGTGGAATTTCTTCTTATCTAAAACTATTCAATTTATCTAGTTATCAGTTTCAGTATGAGCCTGTATGTCCAATACTTTTTCTATCGCTGATGAAAAAAATCAGAGGGGGGAAATAGATTAATGGAAGAGTAAGTGATTTTCATATAGAACTGATTTTTGAGCACCGGCATCTTCATTTTAAAGTAAAAAGCATCTTTCCATATTTTTATCAAATTGACTAGGAAGAAAGAAATTCTACTCTTCCAAATGTTGCTAAATGGCAACTCCCATCATCCCAGCCTGGGCAATTGTAAAATATACCAAGAAGGATATAGGTTAACCATAATTGGTCCAGAATATTTACTTTCAGGTTAGATCAAGCGAGTCTCATTTTCAAAACTCTGGAATACCGTGGTCAGTCAGTACAGACAACCTTGAACTAGATAGACTAATGGCTTGCCTTGGGTTAAGGTGATTTTTTTTTACTTGTGTGGGGAAATATATTTGTAATATTCAAGACCTTTGTGGATGACTTCTTAATTGTTATTTTAAGACAATTGTGTTGCTGCAATATATAGTAGAGGAAATTGATCCTTGAGTTCTTTGTTATGAGATAATAAAGTTATTATTGGATTGCATATTTTGAGGTCCCATAACCCTTACTGAATGTTCCTGACTATCTCCATGTTTTTTGACATTGCAGAGAAACACCTACTGATATGTGTATATCTATGTCAATATCTTCATGAAATGGAGGATGTATTGTGATTAAGGTGCAAAATTAAAATTGTGCATGTTGCTTTCTGCAGGCCAAAGTGTTTCCACATGCTTTTGCTTCTGTATACTGGCAGTTAAAGTGGCCCCTGCAATTTGCAGCTTCTTTGTATGAATCAAACCTCTGTCTCATACTTGTAAAGCATAAAGCCTCAGGGTGGCATAACTATATATTCTGCATGTCTTCCCTCTGATGCCCACCAGGCCACCTATGAAAATAAAATGCATTTCCATGGCTTTGCCTTACAAAACATTTACATGAAATATTGCTCATTTACAAGCTTGTATGATCATTCTTGTTCATCATGCAATAAAATATTCATAAAATGCAAAAGCATAGCAGATATTATAGCATCTTAATTTTAAAAGAGAAACAATGCATTGTGGCTTCCAGAGGCCATAAATTCAGTGGGTGGGTGGAAATGAATGCTAGCAGAAGTAAAATTATATGTGCAATCTGCTTCAAGAATTACGTCATATTTTTTAACATTCTAGCCACTTGCTTGTTTTCTAAAATGAAAATGATATTTATGAAGGAAAACAGAAATTACTCCAGAAAAGCAGTAAACACACAAAAGGCTCACAAATTCTTCTGAGACAGCCTATACTTGAACTCTCACATTCATTGTAAAAAAAAGCAACAGAATTAACGTGTTATTATATAAACATCATATTTGAATGATTAAAATAGCCAAGCTTGGATGGCAAGTGAAGGTCAGTTTGTTTCACTGTGAAGCTAAAAGCTCTCTACCTAAACATTCCAGGTTCATCCGGACTGTAATGTGCCACTCTGGAGTCATTCATTTATTATAAACACAAAGGTTTGGGCCTTATTCTTGATGAAGAAGGGGGGGAAAGCAGAGAACAGGGCTATCCAAAACAATGTATTGTGTATGAAATTAAAAATGGCTTCTCTTCATGCTCAGAATTTATCTGAGTTAGCAATTTAACTTGATTCAGTATTAGCAGTAAAAGGATTCTCTATCTCCACTGTACCTGAGATCTCAAACAGAAATCGCGGGTGCTAGAATATACAACACTCTCCTACAGCAGAGTGATAAGCTTCAAAAGGAACAGCCCGGAAGCTATCATAGCTTCACCACAGCATCTGCTGCCTATTGGGATTTCTGCCTAATGATAGAACTGATTCTGCAAAAAAAGTAGCAGAATCAATTCATTTCTTCTGGAGGAATATTTATATATATATATGCTGCTAATGATGTGTTGTTATATCTCAGATCTGAGGAATTAAAAAATAGTAAGGGCTCTATTTGAATCGCTTACAAAATGAAATGAAATTTTTTTTTTAAAATGAGCTTCTCATGTTCTATGCATTTTATCACTTATTGTATATAAATAATACAGGATTGTTAACCTGATTTCCTAGTGGTTCGAACATCATGGATTTTTTTTGTCAAAAATAATTCCTTTTAATTAGCAAATACTTACAGTTGGATAATCAGCTTAAAAAGAGTTTATGTCTACATGAGACTTCAAATCTATTTGCAATCCTTATGCAATATGTGTAGTCTTGAGCAGAACATTAAGTAGAAGATAATATATATATATGGGAGGTGGAGGTACTATGTGGTGTGTCTTTCCCTGCAGTCGATGGGAACAAACTAAAGGAAGCTTGGAATTTGCTGGTATTTTGACCATATCCACATCTTTTCTAGCCCCACTCACTTACAGTATGAGAGTTTTGGCCCCAATGTGTTCCACTGTAAACTGTAAAATATACTGTTTTTATTTTATAAATCAGCAACATACATAATGGATTAAAATTAATGAATCATTGAGTAAATTAATATTCAAAATTTAATAAGCTTTGATGGATTAGATAGTTGAATTTTATTTATTGGTGTTTGAATGAATGATGTATTTTGAAATTGGAATGGGAGACAGATTTATTTTTCAGATTTCAATCCATATTTTTGTATAAATTTTAGCATTTTTTCTGAACCACACAATATTTAGACTTAACATGTAATGTCCAAATCCTTGTTTAAAAAAATAACAACATTTATTGTAACACAATATTAAGGTCTATGGTAAAGAGGTTCTGCCAATAATACATCAGTTTTTACTGATTAATTTAGTTTTGTTTCCTTCAACCTTCTATTTGGCTACTTTACCCTCAGCACATCTGACATAATGGATTAAAACAAGAGGGGGAGCTCTCACTGCATCAGCAAAGATGGACAGGAGGGGGAGGGGTGGAATAAAAGGCTTTTCTTATGCTTTAAACATCAATAAATCATGGTTTCCTTCAGACAAGTCCAAAACCTTTCCTTTGACTCTTGCTTAGCATCAATAAGATGGTGTAATCCGATTTAGATTCAAGATGCTGGCATATTATAATTACAATATGTGGCACATTAGAAGAATTTGGTTTTACCAAAAATGTCTGCACTTTGCTGGAGAACACGATATGGCCTAGGATTATGTATTTGTATTGTATTTCATGCAGGTTTTTTCACGCAATATACTATCCTATAGAGATAGATAGATAGATAGATAGATAGATAGATAGATAGATAGATAGATAGATAGATAGATAGATAGATAGATAGATAGATAGATTCTCTAATACTTCAGTATAGTACTAGAAATACTGCATTAGAGAATATATCTATCTATCTATCTATCTATCTACCTATCTATCTATCTATCTATCTATCTATCTATCTATCTATCTATCTATCTCACCTTATTTTTATAGTCATATTCATCACCATACATATATAACATACAAACAAGGCAGCTTATCCAACTAATAAACAAGATTAATTTGATCTTGTCTAGCTGATTCTATGATCAAAAAAAACGAAATTGCACTTGATTATTATTTTATTCTATCCTATTCTTTTCTTCTTGTTGTTGTTGTTAATTGCAAAATCGTGTCCGACCCATCGCGACCCCATGGACAATGTTCCTCCAGGCCTTCCTGTCCTCTACCATCTTCTGGAGTCCATTTAAGTTCACACCTACTGCTTCATTGACTGCATCCAACCACCTCATTCTCTGTCGTCCTCTTCTTCTATTGCCCTCAATCTTTCCCAGCATTAGGCTCTTCTCCAGTGAGTCCTTCCTTCTTATTAGGTGGCCAAAGTATTTGAGTTTCAACTTCAGGATCTGGCCTTCTAAAGAGCAGTCGGGGTTGATCTCTTCTAGGACTGACCGGTTTGAATGCCTTGCAGTCCAAGGGACTAGCAGGAGTCTTCTCCAGCACCATAGTTCGAAGGCCTCAATTCTTTGTCGCTCAGCCTTTCTTATAGTCCAACTTTCACATCCATACATTGCAACTGGGAAAAGCATGGCCTTGACTATACGCACTTTCGTTGGCAGGGTGATGTCTCTGCTTTTTAGTATGCTGTCTAGATTTGCCATAGCTTTCCTCCCCAGGAGCAAGCGTCTTTTAATTTCTTGCCTGCAGTCCCCATCTGAGGTGATCTTGGAGCCCAGGAAAATAAAATCTGTCACTACTTCCATTTCTTCCCCATCTATTTGCCAGGAATTGAGAGGGCTGGATGCCATGATTTTGGTTTTCTAACCTATCCTAATAAGGATCAGGAAATTCATTAGACTGAGTCTGCTAGACCAAGAAACCCATACATCTAGTCTTATGGGTCATCTTATGTCACTAACTTTAAGGCACTAACATTAATGCTATGGTATATATCTTATGCCTAAGTTTAACAACCCCGAATATATTGTCTCATTTGTAAATAGAACTCAGTTCCATTTGCCCAGATATTTTACTGTATTCCATTTCCCTTTTTACACTTAAGCACTGTCTGGGTATTCTGTCTCTTTATCTTTTTAAAATTTTACTGATCAAGGAGAGAAGCAACTTAGAACTAAGGAGAAACTTCCTGACAGTTAGAACAATTAACCAATGGAACAACCTGCCTCCAGAAGCGGTGAATGCTCCAACACTGGAAGTTTTTAAGAAGAGACTGGACAGCCATTTGTCTGAAATGGTGTAGGGTTCCTGCCTGAGCAGGGGGTTNGACTCGATGACCTCCAAGGTCCTTTCCAACTTTATTATTACTATTATTAAGATCAAATTTGCGTCTTTAAATGAACAGTAGAACATATTTTCTATCTGTGCTCAAAACAGCTTCAATAAAAAGATCAGATAGTAGGTGATGGGAATATTTTCCACCTGAGATCTGAAGAGTTATTGCCTTCTGTAAAATAAATAAATAAATAAATCCTAGATTAAATAGGCTTAAACCAGTGGTTCTCAACCTATGGGTCGGGACCCCATTTGGGGTCGATCGACCATTTCATGGGGGTCACCAAGCAAGGCTGTCCGCCATTTTTTTTGTCTGCCATTTTTTTCCCCTTTTCCGGCAGGTGTCTTACCTCCCTTGGGCTGGGCCAGCTGGTGGTCGGCCTGCTCCGTCTCTGCCGCTTGCCAGCTACGCCTCGGCCGGCACAGGGGGCGGAACCACACATGCGCGGCGCTCCCGGGCAGGGAAAGTCCTCGACTTACGACCGGTTGGGTAGTCCTCGACTTACAACCGGTTTAGTCCTCGACTTATGACTGGTTTAGTCCTCGACTTACGACCGGTTGGGGTCATGGCATTAAAAAGGTTGAGAACCACTGGCTTAAACTATATTTGCCTGGAATGAAAACTAGGTTTTTCTTCAAGTAATTTACCTCTAAAATGGAATGGTTGTCATAGGATCACTAAGAATTCAGTAATGGAAATAAGTAAGTCTTTTTTCTGTCTAATTTTTTGGGTTGAAGAGGAGAATAGTGGCCATCTTAAATAAAATGCCACCCTCCTTTCAAGAAATATACTTTTATAATCCAAAATAAGGCAAAGGCACACACATTGACCTATATACTTCTTCTATGGATGCATTCTCACGAGGTACTAAAATGAAACAAAAAATGTTCAACATAATATTTATATGACTTGAGGTTTTTCCACATTTTTTTCAGTCCTGATAATGCTAAGACTTTATATTAAAAATGCAGAAAAGCATACGACTGAATCCTAGAAAAAGGAGATCATCTTTCTCTCAAGCTATTTTATTCTATGGCCATTTTACATTTTTACACTTATGTGTTAGTTTTTCTTTACATGGGAATTGAAAAACAATATCAATGAGGTCATAAAGTAGGGTGCAAATTTAATAAATGAAATTAAATGAATTTTGCACATTCTTATTCCATGTTCTACAATACTGCACAGCTTCAACCTTGTACTTCTTCAAACTTTGACAACTTGTTTAGGATGCCCTGGGTCAAGGTCACTTGTTTGTCTTGTTAGAATTCTCTTCTGTATTTTTTCTCTCCCCAATTTGGTGCTTGGTAATTTTGTTATAAGATATTATTGTTTTTCTAAATTATACATTTGATTAATTACCTTAAATTAATCTATATAAATAAAAATGTAAATGTTCGTTCGTTCAAAATCTTAAATCTCTGAAAGTTCTTCATCGATTGCTTTGAAATTTTGACACAACATTGCATTCGAATACGCGCGTGTTTATATATACCTACTATTATATAGATGTTACACCTGTGACAGGTAAAAACATGCTTTTTTGAAAAACAGCACCATCTGTTGGACGTAAAAGCAACACACGCTACCATTGTGAAATTAAACATATTACAAACATGTGCTTTCTCTTTTCTTTCTTTTCCATTTAACCAGACTGAGCCACAGCAACGCGTGGCCGGGTACAGCTAGTTATTAATAAAGAAATATCACGTCAGGATAGTTTATCTAGTTTCATTAAGTGCATATATCTTCCTATTGCACTTTCTTTGTACAGTTATATGAAGAAGATATAGGAAGATATCAGATTTGTACCAGTGGTGCAACACATTTCACAGAGTTGAGTTAATTTATATTTAAATACTCTTATATATGTACAACATTGAGAACCAATGTGGTATAGTTGTTAAAGGCATCATCTGAAGAAGAGGCAGAGCTTAGATGTCAAAAGAAGACTCAGGCTAGAATTGTTACATGTTCACAAATCTCCAAGTCTATCCCCCCCCCCCCCTTTGGATTCCATTGACTTGTATCTAGCACCAATTTAGTGCTGACAATTAGTTGGTTAGATTCTTATGTGTAGGTCTGAGCAAAAAAATCTTCTTAACTGAAACTTAAAGTATATGGCCTTTATTCTTTGTGCCTGACATCAGGCTAGAAACTAGGAGACTCTGAATTATAGTCCTGCCTTGGGCATGAAACCAGCTAGATGACTTTGGGATAGTCACTCTTCCTCAGCTAAGAAAGGAAGTACTGGCAAACCACTTCTGAAAATGTTGCCAGGAAAACTGCATGGACTTGTCCAAGCTGCCCATAGGAGTCAAGACTGACTTGCGAACAGTTTTTAAAAAGCAAAAATTTAGGAACAAACTATTAAATTGAGAAGGTACAATTTTGGAATGAAATAGTTTCCTTGTCTTTCCACATAGAAATTGCTTCTATGGTTGTCCCTTTCTTCTTCTGTTCTATATAGATCTTTCCACACCTTGTTGAAGAAATAGTGCCTAAGTGGAATGCTATTATGACCAGGTCTCTTCTGCCGTTAAAATGATTGTTGATTCATTCTTCATCATTACTCTGTGTCCCAATATAATTTATAATTCATATATTAAGCAATATATCTGCTTGTGTACTATAATTCAAGATCCATAGTCATTCAGAGATTAAACAAAGAGTAAAGTAAAGCTCACATCTTCTGTGGTTCACAGAAGTAGTTCATTATCAATTTAGGCAAATTTACCATAGAGAGAATAGTGTGTACATTTATATGTGCATGTTCAGATGTTGTGAAAATAAGCTACTAAAATCAGGGGTTTCTTTATGTGTTGAATATTGAATAACATTACTTAATGTGTTGAGAATGAAGGGAGATAATCTCATTCCCTGACCACAGAAAGTCTAGTCAGAATGACATAGTCTTATTTTAAAAGTGTAGACAATGAAATGTGCTCATTTGATAATAAAAAGTACAATTGTGTATTTTTTCACATCAATTAAAAAGTGCAGGTTAAGCAAATTACCAAAGGCAACCTGTTACTAATTCTGCCAATCATCCAAATGCATAAACAAATGTGAACCCTTCAGTTTTAGTTGTGTTTCTTTTTAAATAACCTCTTCAGCAACCTAAAGGAAGTTGTTACATCAATAGCATCTTTTATGGACTGTTGAGTCTCAGCTTGAACACTCTAAAGTTTTGGGCCTTTCAAAATGTTTAAAGCCAATCATACATTTTTTTTAAAAAGCTGCATTTCATGGCAGGCTAGACGTACTTCATCTCCAAACAATGTTTCAAGCATTCTGATATACATGTGTCACCTCTCAATGACAAATAGCTTGTATTAATTAGGCCCTAGACTTGGTGAAATTGCTGTTATTAACTGAGAGAAGATAGCTTGAATTTAATTGTGTGTGACATCAAAGTCAAGTGACTGATATTTCAAGCATCATTTAAAATGTTTGATATTGAAGTCATTGTTTTCACATAAAGACTGTCTAAAAATATAAATGAGATGGATGAAAAAGAGATTGGAAGCCATTCATACAATCTGTCTTTTGAAGTAAATTTGATGCAATTTCACAGATATTGTTGACCCACCATCAGAAATATTTATCTAATTACCTACCCTTTTAGAAAGTACAACTTTATTGATTGTGTGTGTGTGTGTGTATGCATAGCTAATGAAAATCCGTATCATTGTAATACAGTGCCTTCAAAATCAATTTTTGAATAAAAAGCTATATGTAGATAAGAAAAGAAGTAAAATTCCACCGTTGCTCTTCATATAAATGAACAGAAAAAAGTAAGAAATTATATCCAGAAGAAACAATGTAAGTACAAAGAGAGAAAGAGCAGAAGAATATAGCTAGAATTTATCATACAAAAATTAATATTTGAAATTCAGTTTATATTTCAATTATAAATAATAAAAATCAAGTTTTAAAAGCATATCTTTCAGACTATTATTTAAATTATCATTTATATACTATTAGGTTCTGGCATATTACTGTGCAGGAATGTAGAATCAGAAAGAAAACTTTTTTGTCCTAACACATAGCTTGCAATCGTGATTTGGGCCTATAGTCTTCTAATTTTAAAATGTCTCCTTTGGGTGATGAATTTATTTAAAAGTAATCAATTAATTTAACAGTTATTTACTTTATACAAAATGCATAAAGCTATGCTAGTATATAAATCTGGACAACAAAAATATAAATGGTATTAGATGGTAGTTAAGAGATGTATCAATTCTAGTCATTGCCATTTAACAGTCTAAATTTTTGCAGCCAAAATTTTGTAGCTTTATAAACAAAATTTCTTCTGATATACAACAGGTAAGACTGTTATCACAGTCTTGCTGCTCATGATTCTTTTAGCCAGAGAAGTCAGGGATTGAACTGGAAACTTTACCATTGTAAACATATTTTTGTTTCTGAATATTAATTTCCCAACTTTTCTCCATCAATCATTAATTGGCATTACCATGTAATATAATATAAGCAATTAAGCTTTCAAATAACAAGAATTTAAAGATGTTGGAAAATTGTCAATTGGATTTTCAAGGCTGTAACAGCTTTGACTCCAAAGTTGGGGTCAAAAATGGTAGAAGTATTCTTAGAGATCTTCATATGGTGGTGATCATATGTTCAGCTACAGAAGTGACTAGTGTAATTTACTTGGGACTCACTTCAAAGTTACTCAAAAACTTTGGTTTAGGAGTACAATCAAATTGCTAGTGATGACCTACAAACCTATATGTCTTGGACCCTGTAAATTTGGGGACCATCCACTCTAACTATACTCTGCACATTATCTGGAATATTGTAATAACAGAATATAACAGATAACAATCTAATATATAACAATATAACAAAAGTTTAACCACTCCTTCCTTCTAGATATGAGAAATAAGAAATCAAGCTTTGTCAGCTGCTCCAGTCCTTTGACTCTGTGGTCCCACATAAAAATAAACATGTGAATGGGACAAAAATATTTTCCTTTGTTTTATTAATATTATTATTATCTATCAAACAGAGGAAAGGAGGGATCTTGAAGGGAGGAGAAGTACTGTATTGCCTGCATTAGAAGGGGAAAATGTTTTTTGCCTAGGACAACAACAACAAAACCCTGAGTTGCCTTTTTCTTTGTCTAGTGACAGATAGAAGGACAAAGATATCTTATTCTATGCCAGATTAGAATATTTTTCCCTGCTGAATTGTTGAGAAATGATGGTTATCTTTGGTGACCAGTTGAAGATACATTTACAAAGAGAGATAATTTTTAACTTACAAATCTTGTTTGGCATGCTAATAAACTAAACTATTCAAAATATATCCTAGGTGAAATTTGCTTGCAATCCCAGATTTTTAACAATTTCACAAAATTCTGTTTTCAAATCATGATGCTATGAACAGGCAAATGCACAAAGACTGATTAACACTCAGGAGTTATTTCAGAAAGGTTATAAAGTCCCCCCAATGGCTGTTTAACACAATCAGAAGGGAAAGGATTAGATCCAATGATCTTCCATTTCAAAATAAGTGGAATATAAACTACTATGACAGAAAAGAACACAGAAGAAACAAAGCACATGTGGAATATCTGTTTCACCAAGAAAATGTACCTGTAAGATGTAGTGGACTTTCTCCCCCTCCAAATTGTTTAAGCCCACATATCAGAAATGTAGTAAAATCTCTGAATAGTCACTATACTGTTTCTCTGTTGATAAACTATATGTGGCTGTGAATATGCACAAAAGCACACATAGACTATTATTAGGATACCTGTTCATCTATTTAATGAAATGGAGTGCAATCCAGAAGGCTTTTAGCCTTTATACTTTTTTTTTTTTTTTTTTTTNTCTTTCATAGCCATTGTAAGCCTGTCCATCTCTGCACATGATAAAATTTTATACAGGATTTCTTCTTCCGTTGGAGTTCCCTTATTCCTCCAGTTTTGAGCATAAACCAATCTGGAAGCCGTTAGGATGTGTAGCATCAAGTAAAATATGCCTTTGTCATACTTCTGCGTTATTATACCTAATAGGAAAAGTTCTGGTTGTCTTTACTGCATTTGAAAGGCTGCTGATAAGTATTTGCTAAAATGGGATTATTTAACTATTACATTCATTGCAGTGGATGCTTTGAAATGCATTTTTAACCAGTTGCATCCATATTCCATACATTATGAAATAGACCATGCGGCTAAACTAAAAAAAAAATCAAATACCAACAAAGTGTATTTTATTATTTGTTCTCCTATATTACTAATATAGAATAGAAAAGAAAAAAGATTTTTTTTAAAGCACTGGATTAACATTGACACCATCGAAAAAAATAAGCCATGAATTAGGGGAGTGCTTTAAAAATTTTCAAGTTGCTTTTGTATCCAAAAGCTGTCTTTAAAACTGACGGAATATATACATTTTTATTCTTTCAGTGAAAGGAACTCAGAGGATTGAAAACCCTGTTTTAAATCAGATACAAAATGTAAACTTTCATGACCAATTTTGCTTTTTTTATTATTTTTTTTAGTACTTCCAGTGCATTCCAATAAGAAAATCTTCCTTAACTGGGCTTCACATGAGATATGTGAATTTAAACTTCTAGAATTCAGCAATGCTGTGCTGACTGGAAAATTGTGGAAATTGGTTCTTATAACCCTAAACTGGGGAAGCCTACAGTCAGACTCAGACCAGTGAATTGCACTAAACCTATGTTCATTGGAAGTTGTTGAAAGAGGAATTTCTGCTATAGCTCCATTCTAAACCAAAATGTCATCCACATTATTTATTTATTTGTATCCTATTTTATTATTTTTACAAATAATTCAAGGTGGTAAACATATCTGACCCACTTTCCTCTTTCTATTTTTCCCAAAACAACAACCCTGTGAGATGACTGGCCCAATGTCTCCCACCTGGCTTTCAGGGCTAAGGGGGGAGTAGAACTTATGGTCTCTGGTATTCTAGCCTGGTGCCTTAACCACTGGAACAAAGTGGCTCCCTAAGTCTAACACAAGATGCATCCACATTACCTAGGAATTAAACTTGCTATCACCAATTGGATCAAAACATTCATTAAAGTCACTAGAGAGCCATAAAATAAAGATAAGAGTGAGGAAGGATTTGCATTGTCAGTGTCAAGGACATGCCTGAATGCCACTTATAGAAATGAAGGATAAAGTCATGGTAAAGCAGAGAATTGCCTTATTTTTTTTTAATTCTCAGACTATGATACTAAGATATTTTAATGAACCCAAAAGTAGTTTGTGTCTTCATATTCACTGTCCAGACACATATACTTCCTTTGTGGTTTATTGCAGTAAATAATGGCATGACCTTTGAACCAGCAGAGACAATGAATTGTAATTGTCTGCAAACTAAGATTGCACACCGAATGAAACTTTATTTCAGATAATAGCTGCAAATAATGGCTTCTTGCAAGCTAGGAAACAACTCGAAGCAGAGCAAGAAGCAGATTTGTGATACAGAAAGTACAGCATATCAGGTTCATCAATCCGAAGATCTGAAGATTCAATTTAACATTATGTCAATGTGAATTCCATCAGCTCCATGTGATAATTATAAATGGGTTACTATTATTAAATAAAATCAGGATTAACACAGATATTAAGAGTGATAGTGGGAGTAGTAGTACCTCCTGAATACAATCTATTGTAATGGTATAGTTCACAGTTTATTAGCTAGTCTTGAGAAAATAGCTAATAACCATCTTTTGTTTTCTTAGGTCATATGTTTTAGTATATTTATGGACCTTCTAATGAAGAATTTAAAATCCTGACGTTGTTACATTATAATTTATCTATAGAAATATTATAGATCTTTCTACTATGGAATATTCTATGGAGTTTTAAGGAAGACAGAAAGACTATCCAATGCCTTAATAATTTAATGTATTAAAATATGACTTGAAACGAAGATGACTCTTGGGTCATGGAAGCTGTATCCTTCAGGGTGGGCTTTGCCAAACGGAACTCTATGCATTAGTTGCATTGATCTAAGCCAGCTTTTGCACATCAGAAAGAACTTCACAGGACTTGACTAAAAGGTTAAATGGGAAGGGTATCCTCTTCCCAGCAGTGACAACTGAATTTTGCATAGCAAGGAACTCACATATGGGAACAATATGACAGCTAGGCTCTTAAATGTATACTTTTGCTTTTCAGGGCAATTGATATGTTGTGTAAGAAACATTACAGGGCAGGTGGCTGCTGTGAAATGACCTCATGGCTGAAGGTAAGTAGTGAGGCAGGAGGCCAAAGTTCAAGGGTGACTTTGTTAGTACCAAAGAAATACAGTTATTTTACAATAGCAATGCACCCTGGAGTGTCTTACTTCCTCTATGAGCCTGAAAGGATTTTATTGTTAGGAAGGTATGCTGCATAATAGCTATATCATTTAAAAGAAAACAAGCAGATGAAGAAGCCATGTGAAATACAAATAAGAGATTAAAAGAAAGCAGCACATACATTATGGTAATGTTATCTTCATCTATTTAATATATTGAAATGTATTTATGGAATCTATGCAACTCTGCACTGGGTCTGGATTCATAAGTAACTGGCAACTGTTACATAGCCAGAACCCCTTTTTTGCCTGATGCATAACAAAACAATAATTGCATTAAAGTTACTTCTAATAAAACATTAGTACACTCTTGAATCAGGCCAACATATTGGTTCATTTGGAAGGTCACAGACATAGACAAAAAGACAATAGACCTCTTTATGGGGGAGTTGCTTTTGTCACCAGTTCTACAATATTCTTTTTGAGGTGTGCCAATTAGAATAGCCTTTAGTGTTTCTGCCGTGGATTTATCTAAGAGCATTATTGTCTTGGCAATTTTATTTTCACTTCTCTTCCTAATTATTCCAAACCTAGCATTTGCCTTTTCTTTACAGCAAATTGTCATTTTCATTCAGCTACCCACCAAAATCCATTCCTTCTTGCTTTCCTCAGTGGCGGCATTTAACCACTTCAGACCAATTAGTTGGTCTGCATTGATCAGACATTGTATTTTCAAGTAGCACAAAGTCAAACCAATTCAGAGTCTTATTTAGCAAGGTGCTAATTTCAGCCATTATAATGTGCCGAAAGCATCTTAGCAAATTCCTGATTTGACATTGTGTGTAAAAATACATGTAATTTGGAATTGGTTGAATAATGGAGAAATATCAGTGCTCCAAAAACCTAAGCAAAGTGTCCATAGTACAGATTTATTTAAGATGTGATTTTACAGAGAGTTTGATTTTTTTAAGTACATTACTATTTTCTCATACGTTTAAGATTATTTAGTCTGTGTTGGGGAGAGCCTGTGGCTAATTTTAAACATTTATACAACTAACTGGCCCCATAAGGGAAAGTCAGCATACTTAGAAAAATATTTTCTCTTCTAAAAGTTATCTAGGATTACCATTCTTAGGGTTTCCTAGACAGTAAGGGAAATCTAAGCACTGCACTTCTAGTTAGATCCATGAAGCACCATATGCTAAAATTATGCTCCACTCATTGTAACTATTACTTACATAATTTGCATGTGAGTCATTGACAAGTGCATAAATATAATAAAAAAGTAGTCTCATTGAATAAACTCAAACTTTGGGTTTGATGTAACAGGATTTATTAAATAAGTCACATAAAACAAGGTTTTATGGCTGGACTAATGTAAGACAGTAAGCTAATGTCAAACAAAGCACATAAGGGCAATGTTTGAACCCAGTCCAGGTTAGCAATTTTAAAAAATATGGTGATTATAGTATTCATCAGATATTTTCAGATTTCTCTGCTGCTCCTTCATTCATTCATTCATTCATTCACACATTCATATTTTTCCTTAGTGGTTTTTCTAATTTCTAGCATAATTTATTTATTGGTCGGACAATACTCCATTTTGTCAGGACCAAAAATAGATCAGATTTTTAAAAATCTGTTCAAGAGGCCTAATTCATGATGTTACCCAATCTATCTCTCTGGTTCTGGTATGTTGGAGATATCCTACATGATCTTATTTTTTGGTTCTTGTGAGATTTTACACTTCAGGTCCATTATTATTTGCAGGTTTTATATACTATGTCCAGACAGGACTTCAAACAAATCCAAAATATTTAGATTGCTCGTTTATTATGAAATAATCTAGAATAGTCTCAGCCTCTAATTCTCACATCCCCCACTTGTCATTTTTCCATGGATACTATCCTGCTTCCTACTTTTTTCCATTGGATTAGCTCTCTGCTTCACCCACAAATGTAAGTTCCATAGGGAAAAGGCAAGGTATAAATGAAAATATAAGTATATTTATATAAATAAATTGTTTATGCCATATTCTTCATGGTGCAGTAAGTAAAACTCCTCTACTGAATGTCTTCTTTTTAGAAAATGTAATTAACCTGCATTCAGTGTTGATGCTATTAAGCTTTCAAACTTGTCTTTTATTAGCTTCTTTACTTTGGTATGCTCAACTCTTAAACAGCATCCAACAGCAATATTCAATACCTAGATAAGACACTTTGAACTGAGATATTTACTATGAAAATAGAGCAATAGTCAGGCCCATTGGGATGGGATGAGGAGACACAACTAGAAAATTGCTACAGGCATTACACAAACAGCATGTACTTCAAAACTAACCAAAAATGCAACAGAGACAAAACAAGATACAGCCAGAAGGAAAAGTTGCCTCATACTTAACCTTAAGAATTTTGAAAAGAACAAAAGTAGTATCATGCAAGCCATGATATTAAATGTCAAATAATTTTCAAAAGTCTAGATTTTTGATAAACCTCTACCTTGTTATTTAATCAGAAGTATTTACAGATGTATGTATGAAATTTTATTACTATTCTGTCCTTCAGAAATATTCTAAACTAGGTACAACAACATTAAAGTAACTAATAATAATATATTCTAAATCATTGTCATGAACAGTTATCAGCAAAAATAGATCACTAGCAATAGACTGAAGATTCATAATACACTAGATATTCAAAAATACCATTGTAAACAAATATTAGCTGGGCACCAAAAATGCATAAATATAACAGCTGCTACATATCTAAAGGGAGCTTTTCCAAAAACTGGAATCCTCAAAACAAGGCATCCTTGGAAAGCTGACAGGTTGGGTTCAAGACCTGAGACCTGCATGTCAGGGTGAGCTGCCATTACCTGCCCCAGCTACTGCCCACCTAGCAGTTCGAAATTATGCAAATGCAAGTAAATAAATAGGTACAACTTTGGTGGGAAGGTATCAGCATTCTGTGTACCTCAGCATATAGTAATGCTGGCCACATGATCATGGAAGTGTAGTTGGACAATGCTGCCTCCCTCGGCTAAGAAACGGAGATGAGCACCGCCCCCTAGAATCAGGCATGAGTGGATAGGGGAAACCTTTACCTTTATAGATAAGTGAAGAACTACATTCTACATTCTGATTTGTTTTTTTAAAAAATACCTTAGAATGTATGAGGATACAACCATATCTTTTGTCTAAAACTTTTGGACACAGCTGCTTCCAGAGGTGTTTGAAAGCATCACAATTGCTGTTGTGATGAAAGCTCTGTCCCTTTTGTGCATTTGTCACAATATCATTCACACATATAAAAGGGGTGGAGATTCATCCTGAAAATGCCACATAGTTTTCATCTTTTTCTCCCAGCCATAACCTCTGGCTGTTGCATAATACCAGGAGATTGCTTTGAGAAGTTGCAGAGAGAGCTATGCTTGTGCTCATAAGAGCTCCAATGCAACTTTTGGCTTGAATTTGAAGAAATGCACAGCATTAAATGAAATTATTTTATTTTATTAATAAATTAAATTATTAAATTATTACTTACATAATTAATCGTAGTATAGGAGTAGTAATATACACTGAGGGCTTCTGTACTGGAGACAAATTCCTTATGTGTCTAATCACACTTGGCCAAATAAAGTATTCAATTCAATTCAATAAACATAGTCTAAATGACTTTCCTTGGACAGAAACTGTTTAAGCTCACAAAGAAAATTCAATTGATTGCTTCACTTGAGGTTTACTACAGAACTGAATCCTTAAAAAGTCAGTATCAGGCTTCAGCCAACGGACTATTTTGCAATGCATGTTTTTCCAGTGCTGCAGAAAAGCAGACCTCATTGAATCAGAATCACAATACAACTTTCTCCAATTTCTCATGAGTTAATTGGTTTCTCCACTTTCTGAATACCCACTTTGTATGCTAATTTTATCAGCATGTTACATTAAACTAATGAATCTTGGATAATTGTAAGATCTTCAGATTAAATCTACTCTGCTGTAGAATGCAACTCCATCTATCACAGCAATGAATCACAGACAAGGAAAATCCCAACCACCTAAATTGAATCTTACCCATGTGTAATCTCTGTTGCTGCAAATACACATGCTAAATTAGAACACATTGAAGTGCGAGCAGATTCATGTATTACAATCCAGTTGGTCCTATGTTCATCATTACTGCAATTTGTATGACCTGAAGCTTTCCCAGATGTATAGTTCCCTTGTGCATGGAATGCACAGTCATTATTGACTCAGATGCTCCAGGAGTTGAGATTTAAACATCTATCCTAGTTAGGACTTAAACTGAAAAAAGGACCTACATTACAGTTGTTTGTTCCAGGTAGATAGGCATAACCTCCCTACTTATGTTAAATGAACTGACTATCAGAAGTACTTTCAGTCATGATAAAACAGATTAAAAGAACTTCCTAATCATGTGCCCCCCTTTTTTATATCTCTCAGTACTTAGATCACTCCAGAACTAACCAGCAACTTTCTGTTTAACATCCTCTGTCTGTCCCTTCCACATTCATTTGAGGATGTAACTTCTCTCTCTTTAAAAGATATCTGATTGAAGAAGGTTCATGTATAACTGAGGGATGTGGTACCTGAGATTTTAGCAGGTAAAAAAATTTGCAAGTAGTAAATCGGAATAAAACTAGCAATTGAAAAGTCCATAATGTTTAGATGCTAACCAAGTTTTAATATGCTACGATAATTGCCTGCAAATATCACAGTGGTTCTCAACCTTTTTAATGCCGCGACCCCAACCGGTCGTAAGTCGAGGACTAAACCGGTCGTAAGTCGAGGACTAAACCGGTCGTAAGTCGAGGACTACCCAACCGATCGTAAGTCGAGGACTTTCCCTGCCCAGGAGCGCTGCGCATGCGTGGTTCTGCCCCCTGTGCCGGCTGAGGCGTAGCTGGCAAGTGGCAGAGACGGAGCAGGCCGACCACCAGCTGGCCCAGCCCAAGGGAGGTAAGGCACCTGCCGGAAAAGGGGAAAAAATGGCGGACAAAAAAAATGGCGGGCAGCCTTGCTTCGTGACCCCCATGAAATGGTCGATCGACCCCAAATGGGGTCCCGACCCACAGGTTGAGAACCACTGAAATATCATATTTGCACTGTTGATTTAAAAAAGCAGGATGACAAAATAAGCTATTTTAAATATATATACATTTTTAAAAGAAAGTTGTTAGTGTAAACTGGTCAATTCTGACATGGTTGCTCCAAAAAGAACAATGTACACAATTATGATAGGTAATAAATTCAGGACTGTTTTATTTAACTTTAAAAAATGGTGTGAATAAAAATCTAAATTCATAAAGTGTTGATTTGGGATGTCAAAGTAATAAGCTTCAGAGGAGCGCATCTTCTACATTTTACATAAAGAACCCGAAGCTTATCTACAATTTCAAAGTCTGAAATAGAAAGACTTAATGTCATATATAAACTTATATATATATAAGTCACCTCCTAAACAATTTCTTTAGTTTTAGAATTTAAACTAAAATTCTGCATCAACATTTCTGTCTTGATAACATATGGCAGTGATGGCGAACCTTTTAGAGACCGAGTGCCCAAACTGCAACCCAAAACCCACTTATGCATCGTTGGGTGCCGGGTGGGTGTGGCCCATTGGCTGGGTGTGACCAATTGCGGGGTGTGTGGCCCATTGGGTGGGCGTGGCTGCGGTGGTAATGGCAGACTGGGTGGGACTAAAAAGTTCAATCAACCAATTCCAACTTTGCAAGATCTTTTTTTTCCCCATGAGAAGTTGAAATTGACTGATTGATTGAACCTATTTTTTTTGCACATGGCGGCAGAGGCCTAAAGAGAAAAGGTTTTATAAAACCCAGCTGAAGGCCTAGGACTGGGACGACGGTGCGCGTGCCCACAGACAGGGTTCTGAGTGCCGCCTCTGGCACCCGTGCCATAGGTTCGCCACCACTGACATATGGAAATATCCAGATGTCATGAGCATTAAGAGATTATGTGCATTATAATAGTTATGGAATTTTACTGCTGAATATATAAAATTGTCTATGATGCTTATTTCTCCCACCCAAAGAGAGAAGTGTTACACTTCAATAGAATTTTAATATAGGACTTTAAAAAGAATAAATTGGGTGATCTCACAATCTCTGCAAATTCTGGAGGGACTTTGTTGGTCAGTAGCTGTCTAGCCATCAATTTCTTTTGTAATGTTCTTCCTCTTCTTTAAGCAATATCTAGTTTGCCACAAATATTTATCAAAAGCCACTCATGAATATACTGCAGAAACTGTCGAAAAGCTGGGAGTTCAGGGATTTCAACCAAATTTACACCAATAATGTAGCCTGTATAAGCATAAGGTTTTTGGATCCTAATTTTTAATCACTTTGAGAAATTGCTTCTTACCTGCTTTTCAAACATTAGGAATGTTTGGACCATCAATTTTTATAGCACCTGGTGAATTTCCTTCCTTCAATCCTTAGCAAAAGAAATTTTAAATACAAGCTTAAGGACTTAATTTAAAAAAAAAACAGCAAAAAGAAAATTAGAACGTTGATTTTGGAAAGTTACAAATGGACTCCAGAACCAGAGGGATCTGAGATAACATTCTGAAATTATAAGAATTCTTCCTGTGAGAAAATGCTGTTGCTTTAAATTCTTAGGAAAAAAAGAACCAATGATAAGATGGGACTTTGAAGATTGAATACTAGTGGAAATCAGCAGGAACAAAAGATTACAATTAAAGCAGAACACTTAAATTTAACTTACTAATACAGAATGGAGCAAAATACTTTGATGTTGGATATATGAAGGATATTTTTGAACAAAGGTCACAGGAGTTAATTTTCAAAATGTCTGCCCTTATAGATAGGACTGTCTTTAAAATATATTGTGAAATAGGAACAAGTTTTAATGGACAAAACTGAGAGTGATTTGAAGTAGATTTAAAATAACAGGCTATAAGAATGATATGGAAAAGGATGCCTCCTTGGATATACAAAAGAAACCAGTTGATGTCTTAATGATTGAAAGGGATGTACAAATAACAAACCAAAAGAGGATTTCTACTCTCTGTATTGTTCTCTCTGCTGGAGAAAATTATAGCATCATAAGAAACAGGCTTCCATAGCTTGTCAACATGTTCTCAGTGTTTATATCCCACCAATAGAATTTTTCCCCTCCAAATTTAGACTGGCATCAGCATAATATATTTATCCAAAAAGTGAAACTTTTTTTAATCAGGTTTTTAAAGCCAAATTTAAGTCTTTATATCCAGGTGGGATGGCTGAAAGGTGGTGTATAATGATTTGACATTGACAGTCAAATTTAACTGCATTTTATAATGATGGAGATTGCTGTATGCTGCTGATCACAGTGGGATCATTCAGTGATGAAGGATAGAAGTTAAGAAATTGTACAAATACTTAAATAAAATACTGCACTGGAAAGATAATAGCTTTTATAATTTGCACTTTCACCAAGTAAGGCAATGAACATATTGAGTAAATTATTCTGTGCATGCCCAAAATAAGTTTCTTTCCTGCTGCTGAAAGGTCATGACTACTGGTCGTACTTAAAATAACAACAAACAATAGCTACTACTGCAGAAAAATAGTAATAAACAAATAGCTAAACTTGATCTTGTGTCCATTCCAAAATGTGTTTTGAATTGTTATTTAGATTTTCTAAATTGGTAGTTCTCATTTTGATGCCATGTTTTTCTTCCCCACTTTTTAATGGCATACAGATTAAGCAAATTTTAATTACTTGCAACAGAGAACAACAGAAGGAAAATAAGGAATCAATGGTGGATTGACCTAATCCTCAGACGAGCTGGGCACCCGCAACTCCCACTGAATAACGAGTATTTGTGGGTACTCAGCACTTCTTAGAATCAGAAATATTAGCATTTCCTGGAGAAGAAGAAAAGGAAGTGGAAAATCAAGTTGAAGCAAATGTTGAATGTTTTACATAAAGGCTAACAACAATGCACAATTAAAATGAAGAATATCATTTATTATCATACCAGAATTTTTTATAGACCCTCCCTCCAGTAAGCCAGTGAATGCTATGTTCATCTCCCCTTGGGACTCATTAGTGAAACACTTGTAAATGAAATGACTCACCCATTCCTCCACACATATAGGTCTGCTAAAACATAATAACCATATAGTATCTCATAATCCACATAGCTTTATTATTATATGCATGTGTTGAATAATCTCTAAATTGAGACATGGACTGAATAACCATGCACAAACATATAAGCCGATTAATGGTTAATTATTATTATAGGTCAGATAACTGCTTCTTCAGCATCCCATCAATTGATGATTTTATGCTAATGTATAAAAAAGCATAAGAGCATTATAATAAATTCATAAGAGTAACTTGTGCAATTTTGACTAATTGCTATAGTGAGAATTTGGTGTAAAAATGTCTCTTCAGTTTAGGCAGTAGTCTCTGAAGGGGATTCCAGTTGTTACAATAGCATCTCCTGTCTGACTTGATTGAAGCTACACAATAAACTTTAGATCTTTTCAGTCACAACAAGTTTTGATATTGGAATTTCTCTGACTTGGAATCCGCAAGCATTATTCTCTTTGGTAAACCAAGAGGTTTGTTAAATTCTCTCTATTACATATATATGTAAAAGGATGGAGTGTTATATACATTATCCTTTATTCTTCTGTTATATATATCAAATAAATTAATAAAATTTAAAAATCTCAGTAACTTAAAAACCAAAATAAAAGGTAGCCCACTATGACCATTAGTACTAAAATGCCCATTAGATTAACATGCTTTTAATGGCTTTACAAAAAGCCATTAGCTTGGTGGACAAACCAACATCAGAGGCTACCAAAAGGAACTATCTTTAGTGAAGTTGACTTCTTAACTTCAGTTGGGATGCAGAAGTATCTCATTCATGACAAATGCACAAGGAATAATAAATTTCTAGTCAACAGAGACAATCCTAATAGTATGCAAAATCCAAGCCATTAGGCTGTACAGGTTAAAAGAAGCAATTAGAATTGGATCCAGAAACCTATTTGAGTAATTAGTGCATCAGTTGAAATATTTGTGTTTTGTTGTTAAAGTGATTCATGTCTTCAGGATAATAGGCTGCTGCGTTTTAAATGAACTGAGTTTCTGCAAAAACTTTTTCTTTATTTTCTTCTTGAATTTTTAGGGTTCTTTGCCAATCTAATCATCTACAAGAGCAATCAAGGCAGTCTTATTTCTGTACCAGGTCTGAACTCTAAATAGAATTATTTTGACCACAAAAACTTAATTTGGTTGTGTTCTATTCTAGCATCTCTCCCTCAAATTTATGATTCAAGACATAATCATTCTCCTGTTCAACTCGCAAAATTGTAATGCATTTTAAAAATTATAAGGTATTAATCCTTTGTGCCATTTTTGAAGGCATTTGCTAAATATTAATGGCCCCTTCTTAAGACTTGGACCTATATACAGATCATACATGATATAAAGTATCAAAACATCTGAACAGGGTCGACAACACAAGTATGGTTTTGATAAGTATAGTCTTAGGCCAGTGGATATTAGGACAGAAGCCTTTATAAGTAAATAGGGAAATGCCTGTTACAACTACAGCATATTTCACATTCATGAGGGAAAATGTCCCCCCCCCATCAGCTGAAGATAAAGAAATTTATCTTGTATATTATCTAATAGGCCTTCCAGAATGAAAGACCACAGGAGGTAAGGCTAACAAAATTAATATGCAAAGAATTTCAACACTAGGGGCCTATAATTTTCTTGTAAATGGTTTCACTTTAAGGATGAAACAACACAGGACAATACCAATTTCTTTCTGCCTTTTTCTGTCTTTTTGGGGGGAGGACAGTAGATAGATGGAGCTTTAAAAAAATTAGCACATGACAGCAGGTGGGACGAAACTAGACAAGTGGATATTCAAAGTAGGAAGACTGCAAATTTGATTTGCTTAGCATTTTGCTAACTGATTTGAATTCATTGATATGTTAAAAACAACGTAGGTAGGTATATTTAATTAAAATAAGATTGGCTATCATTCAGACTAGAAGTAAACATTTAGTCTACTTAAAGAATCATTATAATGCATGGAAAGAAGACTTCAGAATGTAAGCATGCCAACAATATTTCTGAAGACAGACAGACTTTAAAACATAAGCATACCAACAATAATTTGGCGTTTAAACGTTAGTGATCATAAATTAGGTTGCAATTTATTATTATGTTACATTTCCTTCCTAACACTTAAACCAAATCCATTATTGACTGTTAGTTATTACCACCACTCTGTGTCAACTTCCAACCCACCCCTACTTCAAAAAAAGGGGCAAGGGAGGAATATGCTTACAACTCAAGATATAATAGACTTCTAAAAGAAACAAAATTTAAATCATATGCAATGGAAGTTAAATTCACTCTTGCCTAGCTTTATCTAATAGTTTTTGGTATCTTTTGATTCATTCTTCATCACTATTTTGCAATCAGTCAAGAAGAGATACACGTTGTTTGTCTTGAATATGATTAGATTTCTAAAATATATTCCAGCACCCCAGGAAGTAGTTCAATGCAGTGTTAGTCCTATCAATTTTAAAAAAGGTTAGTGTCAGACAGCCTTTGAGATGAACAAATCAGTTCAGTATAATTTGAAATTTTAAAATCAAGACTTTGAAATGTAGGAGAGAAACTATTAGATGGCAGGTCTTGTTCAAGTTTTCTTATAATTTGACATTTGGATGTGTTCTGAGTTAATCTACTTTGGCAAGAAGACAAATGAGGTAAAACACTTTTGTTGTTTAAGGGGAGTTTTTATGCTACATTATTAACAATTACTTGGAGTTAGAGTCAGAGGAAAAGTTGGGTGCAAAACTATACTTTTAAAGAGGTTCTTCCGGAGATTCTTTTGTTAGAGAAGGGTTTTCTTTCTTTGTTACTCTGAGATGTACTCCATGACAGAGAATTCCATTAGTTACCATTTTGAAAAATACTGATAAATATGTTTTTATTCTTTCTAGTTATAATAAATATGCACACATTAAAAACTGTAAAGAAACAGTGCACTGTGGCAGTTAAGGCACTGGATTAGGAGCCTGGATATGGGTTCTCTCCCTAATTTACTGTAAGTACAGAAGCTGGCTGAGTGACCTTGGGCCAGTTATTTCTCCTAGGCCCTAGACTGAAAAATAATAATAAAAATAATCTCTTTATCACACTTCAGTTGACCAGTATGGTAAGTAAAGAATCTTTGTCCTATAGTGGATTGATTCAGACTGATAATATTAAATTGATATGAGTAGCTAAAAAAGAGAAATAAATTGATTTGAAGAATACAAGAAAGGACCAAGACAAGCAATATTCTACATGATTAAAACTCATAAAGAAGTCAGTCTTCAAATAATTCTTCTATATTGTACATAATTCCTATATATGAAAAAGATTGCATCTGAGCAATTATTTTATTTTTAATAATAATAATAAAGTTAGAAGGTACCTGGGAGGTCATCTAGACCAACCTCCTGCTCAGGCAGGAAACCCTATACCATTTCAGACAAATGGTTGTCCAGTCTCCTCTTAAAAACTTCCAGTGTTGGAATGTTCACAACTTATGGAGGCAGGTTGTTCCACTGATGAATTGTTCTAATTCTTATGTATTTATGTAGTTATTTATTGACTATGAATAGCACTTGAATGTGCTTCTGAGCAGTGTTCATAATTGCTGAAGTATTGGTTGATTTGAATGTAAGGATTTTATTATATTTAAACATATTTCTTTAAAAAATATCATATTTAAGGTATTTGATGCTTTTGTTAGCTAACATGTAAAGAAGGAAAGAGCTGCACTGATCTTCCATTGCTTGATATCATATGTATTATTCTCTGCATAACATGTAAATATATTTGTAGCTAAGGCCTTTGCTGATGGGAATATCTGATAAGGCTTCCACACAAACTGGAATTCTTAGTACCACATGATGAAACTTCCACTGTAAAATATGCAAAAGGACTATTTCTTGGTCAAGTGCCATGATTAAAGGAAAAGCTAAATCCTTTGATTTATGCATTGGTTTAATTTTCATAATGTCTGAAAAGGACTTTAGCCTGCTTATAACTGTTTTAAAACTGTTCCAAATCCAGAAAAAAGAAAAAATGCAACTGCATGCAATTTATATTATCATCAAACAAATCCTGAAATGAATAGAAATCATTTTGTTGGTTCTATATTTTATGGCAAAATTTGCCATGTAAATTGTAAATTGCACCATTTTTGCATTTGAGCATAACAAATGATTAAATTCCACAAGTAAGTTTATACAGTGTCACATTAAATGTTCAGTTTACAAAATGTATCTGTCTACCAGTCAAAGAAAGACAGTATCAACAAACTCTGAGAAAAACTTACTCCATTACTGACACAACCATTTGAGTGGATTAGCGAGTAATCTAATGAATCATTCAGATGTAAAAGATTCTGAAAAGAGTCTTTGCTTTCATGACAATTCAAATAAAGTGTTCTTCAAGATGTTTTGTTAAAGCATTTTGTACATAACATCTAACTAGCAAAATAGCTGAGTATTCTGCATGATGTAGCAGGCAGAAGCCATTTACATCAAACAACAGGTTGACCATGTATGTCTCTGTGGAGCTGTCCATTAAGTACTTTGTTCTATCACCCCAGAATGACATACCTCTCCAAAGTGATGCACTTCATCAAAGCAGATCAACCATAACCTGCAGAGACCTACTAAATAACATAATGCCATTTCTTCAATTTAGAAAAGCTATATAAATGCATATGAACTTGTAAATTCTCATTTATGTACAGGCTCTCTGATGTAAATGGTTCTGCAATATGCATATTTCTAAAATGAAGCTAAGAAAGTCAAATGACCAATTATAATTTCTTTGAATTTCTCTTCTGCTCATTTTTTATAGTAACAACTTGAGGTAGTCAGAGTGGTTTTTACCCAATTCAAGAAAGTGATTCACTTTGGACTGTGGACTTTGAATCAATTCATCAAAGCAAGCTCATTTGATTTTGCAAATCAATTTGAAAAGAGACAGCTTTCATACATTTGCATCTTCAGAATCATTAAATCAATTCAAAGTGATCCCAAAGGTGCTTTTTTCAAAAGGCAACTGGGCTTTCTTATTTTTCCTTGAAGAAATTTCACTTCTCATCCAAGAAGTTTCTTCAGTTCTGAGATGAGACACCTTTGGGACAACCATGAGCTGGATGACTGAGAATTTCCATAGATAATTTCAAAGTAATGTTTAAAAAATGACACCATGGCATCCTTATTGATGCATATTTGTATTCCCCAGCTATTTTAAAAATGGGACATTTTCCTCCTGCAAGGAAGATATCTTGAGGAGATGAAGACTACTACCGACCATTCAGAGAACTAATGTTAAAAGTACTACTCCAATCTAGAAATTCTCACATTTTATTTATTGGATTTTTTTTATTCCTACACTGTTGCGTGATGTCAAGACAGTTTCCTTTGGGATCTCACTCTGAGATAGAAAATGATGAGAAAGAGTGATTGGTCAAAAGTGTCTCAGTGAACCTCCATTGCTATGGATGGACTTGACATTTCCCAGTACTAGTCCAACACTGCAGGCTTATCAGTATGCTGACCCAAAAGAATTCACTCAGTTACAAATACAATAAATATAATGAAATACAACACTATATTAACTCATAATCAGTAGTAAACAATTTTTTAAATATTTATTTACATGCTCCTAAAATAATCCAAGAACTTAGTATTCTTCAAATAGCTTTAAAATGCTTTCATGACCAACAAATAGCCCAATTATTCAATCACATTTCCTCTGAGTAATCAGAAGAGAAATAAGGAGAAAACACCATGTATCTTTTCTATGCAATTCGTACAAGGTAAATGGTTCTTCCACCATTGCAAAAATTATTAAAGTAGGGATAGGATATAAGTCTTTTGGGATATAAGTCTTTGAAAGTCAAAATCAATTTTTCATTTGGAGCTAATACAGCTGGTACACAAATGCTTGTGAAGTTATGATCATAGGTATTAATCATGAAAATGACAAAATGTACTTTATGATATTAGGATGAAAACCTAGCCTTCATTATTTGCATCTATTCCAGTAGACCCAGTGATTGCAATAACAATAAATATTTCTCATTCAAAAAAAGTCATTAATATTTTGTTTTAAAGGTTTGTTTAAAAAAAATAGACAGTCATAATCCTTACACCTAATCACAAATGTACATATAGACCAAATAATTTTCAAAATGAAATGTGTCCTCAAGAAGCTGCAAATTTAAGTACCGGTAGTAAAAAATAAGATGTGAGAGAGATGTTTAATATCTGGCCATTTATCCAGTCAAAATACTGTAGTAATATCAAGAAGTATTTTCCCCAAGGAGAAGCCCAGATGTGAGAAGGTTAGAAGAGAAACAATTTTGAAGGCTGATTTTTTTAAAGTAGAAAAATAGGCTGACAACAAGAGGAAAAGATTAAGAAAGTCCCATTCCATTCTCTTCCACTGAGAAATGTAGCTTCCTGATTCCCCTTTTCAGGTTAATTATTATTTAAACCCTGCATATCAGAACTTTGCTACTCATATCTATATGGAAGATGTAATTAGTATTTCTCCATTATTAAAACTGACCTTTGATTAGTCAAGCATCTTATTAAATATATAATTAAAAATATAAAAACTAATGGAGACTAAAAATAAAAAATAGAAAGTACAGAAGAGAAAAAAGAAAAAGAAAAGAAAGAATATAGTAAAAAAGGGAACTATATAATGACTTTCCCCTTTGTCTCAACAAGTATAAACCATTTTAGTAACTAATCGCCTTCTCTTAACCTACAACAAATCTCTTTTTCCCATATTCCATGTTTTATGTATAAACAATCCTTAAAATCCTTGAGGATCAGCTGAAGTCCATTAAAGACTACTAGAAACAACAATATATTTATTTAAACACTGATCAAATAAGCCAACTTTACATTCATTCTTTTTCTTTTTATTATTAAATCTTGATCTTTGTCTCTTCAAATAACATGCCAAAACTTGATTTTTCATTTATCTTTGTCCTTCCTCATGAAATTTTTCAATGCTTTAAAAAGTGTCTTTTGTAAATCCAATATAAGAAAATTATCCAGGTCACTTTTGATTTGTTATTTGTATATCCCTTTTAATTATTAAGACATCAGCCAGTTTTATTTGTATGGTTATGGAACATCTTTTTCCATATCATCCTTATAGCCTGTCATTTGTAAATCCACTGTCATTCTTATAGCCTGTCATTTGTAAATCCACTTTCATATTAGTCTTGTCTGGTGAAACTTGTTTCTCTTCCACAATATCTTTTAGACAACAGTATCAATACAGGCAGACATTCTTAAAATAAACAATAGGTTCATTGTTCACAAATATTCTTCAGTATGGTGTTCACATATTTTACTTCATTCTGTTGTAAGGTTTTCCACTTAGCCTCACAACTGCCCCAGCATTACTCAGGAATAAATGCTAATGTCAAACTTAAACATACTAAAATCATAAGCACAATAAAATCCCTTCACTGTGTTAGTAAGTCAAATTTAAATGTTCTTCTCTTTAATTGTAATCTTTTGTTCCCTCTAGCGTCCAACCTTCTATCATTGGCCAGATTCTAAGTCTGAAGCTGTTCCAGCTGAGCCAGTGGAATGTCATCCTTAGGAAGGACAAAGCCAGACATCACATGAGGCTGATCAGTCACAAATACCACCTGAGCAGCTGATCTGTCAGGTAAGGATGCACCTGTCAGGCCCAAAACTCAGAATAACACTTTCTGATACTTCTAAATTGAGTTATTTATTGTTTCCATTCCTACAGACAGAATCTTGCTAGAGTAAATACTCTACTATCTGCACCATATACTCTGAGAACTATTAGGGTGGGAATGTCTTCATCCTTTTTCTCTCACACAAAATATCTCTTATTTGTCTCTTATTTCACTGGAATACACACCCTCCGTCCATCACAGCACCATAAAAGTAGAAAGCAGAGCAGAGCAGAACAGATAAAGTCTGTTAAATTACTTGCCAAGCAACAAAGTAAATTTTCTTATTAGTGACAGTCAGCTGCAGCCTATATGTGAATCTTACTTTACCTCTGTTCATTTTGTTAGAAACAATATCTGCCATTATACATTTTCTGTCAGTGAATTCCATTCTCAGACCTTAGACTTGGATTGTCTGACAACCTTGACCTCTATAAGCTTGACCTCTATAACTACAACTATAGAGTGGCTTGGATGACTCTTCTACATACTCCTTTTTAAAACAAATATTGCAGGAAAGGTGTCACTTTGTTTGAAGTCTTGCTACATTGCTAACTCTCTTGCCTGAAATTAAAACTGATAATTCCCAAGAAACTCTCCCATTTCTCTCTCATTCTGTCTCTGTGTGTGTTTGTGCGTGCGTTTGAAACCTGAAGCAGGACACACTCAAAGTCTCATCCTATTATGTTTGTTTTAAGAGAATTCAAAACAAAAGCTTCCTATAATTCCAAAATCTTATTTCAAATCCTTCTGGATCGTTGGTCTGTTACTTTCCAGAAACAAAGTTCTAATCACTCTTTTGCTGTTTATTCCAAAAGGGGGAAAAATAAGTCCTTAAATTTTATTTTATTTTATTTTATTTGTTAAGTTTTGAGGGAAACTCATCCAGTGCTATGAGTTTATTCAAGCAATTTCAAGGTGATCAATCCATCAATGAAATCTTAAAATCTGAGTGAAAAACTAATTTACATTTTCAAAACTACTCCATTTTGTGTGTCCTTATAAATATGGAATGAGCTTATACAGGTAGTCCGTGATTTATGATTACTAAAATTTCTGTTGCTAAATTCAACAATTTTTAAGTGAGCCTTGCCCCATTTTATGACCTTTCTTGCCATATTTGTTAAGTGAATCACTGCAGTTGTTAAGTTAGTAACACAATTGTTAATTGAATCTGGCTTCACCATTGACTTTCCTTGTGAGAAGGTTACCAAAGGGGATCACATGACCAAGAGACACTTCAACTGTCATAATTATGAGTCAGTTGCTAAGCGTCTAAATTTTGATCATATGACTATGGGGATACTGCAATAGTCATTAAGTGTGAAAAACTGTCATAAGTCACTTTTTTCAATGCTGTTGTAACTTTGAACAGTCACTAGCTTATTTTTTTATCTCAAACCTTCTTTCTTTCATGTTAAATTGTTTTTTTTTTTTAAATCTGCAGTTAAATCCTCCAAGATATTTAAACATTAATTGCCTTGGTGATTATTAGTTTTAGGGTCTTTATATTTAATGTAGCTGCATAATTTAGGACCTGGATCTGTGGTCCACAATAATAGTAGCAACAACTAGAATGTATTATTTATAATTATATAGTATGGCAGTTTCAAATTCTCCTAGATGACTACAAAATCAAGCTCTATTTGTTTCATATAAAAAGCTTCAGCAATGTAATTTTAGTACATTGATTGATGCATTACATAACACATATTTTAAAATGTCTTCACAGCTTATAAACATGTTAAACATTTTGGGTGCTTTATTTCATTTCCCTACGCATTTCTCATATAAGCTTGTGAAGTATTTAATAAATTAATGGAGGCAATATAAAATTGAATTACTTGTTCCATAATCAAATTAATTATATATTAAGTTTTCCCAAGGCTATAAAATATGAATGTCTACTGACAGTAGTTCTTCCATTATGCTGTTGTTTCAAAGAAAAGTGAGTCTCCCTTAACATAATAATCATGAAGATTTTAGAAATGTCAAAATCCCCAACAATATTTATTTACTTATTTTATTTGTCATATTTCTATAGTTGCCCACTTACAGATAGATACCTCAAGGAGGTGCACAACATAAACACATGTTCCTTGTTAATTCTGTTCATTTAATATACATCAACCAATTTTGCCATCCTCATTGTAAAAAAAGATGGAGTCTATCTTTCACTTAATCAAAAATGTTTAGTTTATACCACACATTTGTCAACATCTGTTATAGCCAATGTCTTCTCATCAAACTTGATCTTTGTATATTCTTTTGGGTTTTGTTTTTTTGGGGGTTTTTTTGAGAGGGGGATTGAGAGTGTGAATGGATATAATGGCATAAAATTATCCTAAATTTCACCTTTATTTTAATGGATCTATAAAGCATTGATTATTTTAAAAAGAGATCTTGAAATCAAGGTAGACAGCTTAATGAAATTATTAACCTGGTATTCAGATGCTATCGAAAAAAAGACAAATTCCATCTTAGTAAAAAAAAACACCTGAAAATTAAACTGCTATTATAATACCCACATACAGATAGATATAAAGTGAGACAATACTTGATGTATTGTGCACAGTTCTGGTTAACACACATTAATAATATATTATAAGGTTAGGAAAGATGCAAAAAGGGCAATAGGATAAACTTTTTATTTTTGAACAAGCAAGATAAGGTGAGAAGGACAATGGATGCTCCTGTATTATATAGATAATGTGGAGAGGGACGTATTTTTCACCTTTTCTCGGCATTAGGATTTAAAATCAGAAATTCAGGACCAATAGTAGGAAACACTTTCTGAGATATTATAGAATAACTTTTTTCCTGCCTTCAGGTGCATGGGTAAGTGTATAGGCAGGTATCTATTTATTAAAACCTTACAAATGCTGCCTACAGACTACTAATTGTAGATTGCTACAATTATCATTATATATACATTTATGTGCCAGCAGCTCTGGGCAGTTTACAAATGATACAATATTAAAGATTGCAATGTTAAAAATAAAAAAAATCCATACATATAACTTCAGGAGGGAACAGGGCTGCTTTCCTCTACTATTGTCAACTAATAAGAACCTTCCATTCCACAGGAAAACCATGATATTTACACTCTTTTTAAATGGCAAATATCTGGGATCTATGCTAGTCTTGAGGGCCAATGTGTTCTACAGTGACAAGCTGCCTCTAAGAAAGCCATATTATTAGTCCTTGCATTCCTCATCCCATACAGATGTCCTGCTATGTCCCTCATATCCAGACCATAGATTCCACCTGAACTAGATGATCCCAAATTTAAAGAGAGAAAAGTCACAAAACACCTTGGTAGATGATCACCAGCCCCTTGAATTGAGTCTGAAAGCCAATTGGGCACCAGTGCAGCTCATGGAAGATAGGTTTTATTCAGTTACAGCTAATTCATAAACAGCATTGTTAGTAGTTACTACCAGTTAATAGGCAGTCATACCAATTGCAACCTATTCCCATGGTTTTAATATTGGCACCACTCAAAATTAGTGCTCTGCAACCAAATTTCAATGGCAAAATTTTAGACAGATAGATAGACCGGCAGACAGATACAAAATTCCTAGTTATGCACCGTGCTCTACAATATCTATATATTTTACTTGTTTTTTCAGTCTTGCCCCATTCGAGCAATCCACCCACTAACCACTAATAAACTTCAGTACCATCAAAGCATTGGTTTCACTTTGTAATGAATGTGCCTTAATTAAAAAAGACTGCCTATTCAGCCAAAGCTTTCTTTCTTTTATGTCAATATCATTTTTATATAAAGTCAAGAATAACTAACAAATAATACATTAAAAAAACTTCCCTTGAGAGACTTTCAAACAATAGACAACCTTCACTCCCAAGTTACTGTGCAAGTACTGAAGGCCTAGTGATAGGGAAAGAATGACAGTTGCTGTTGATTAGAGTATTTTCTAAAGAAATAGTAATATGGCACATAAAAATATTGCTTGCTTTGCTGAAAAAAATGCTTGAAAATGTTGAATATAAATGAATAGCTGTAGGATATCTCACCACAGAATGTCTTTCTAAAGGGCATTTTAAATAAGTGTGGTATAAAACTATTTTTATCCGTTCAATACATTTCTATATTAAGTCATAGTTACTGCAGTGCACTTTTGGGGGAAAGGGGAAATAATGTTACAAACATATATCCCATGCTATTGATTTTATTTGTCAAATTATAAGCCAAATTGTTCTATGAACTTGCTGAACATAGAGTGCTAACAATGAAAAATGTGTATCGTTTTAATACCAACTTTGTAAATTGCTCTTAATAGCCTGTGCAGTGTAATAGTATTTTGAACCAGTACTTTTAATTTCTAGCTCATAAAGCCTTATCATTGAACCCCAAGGGTGTAGCTATAAAAGTTAAGATTTAATTTTATATATAATGTGGCCTAAATTAGCTTTAAAGCAATAGGAGAAACATCCCGCTCTAAGAGATAAGACTGAAATTATTATAACTTGATGAAATTTCCTATAGTAAAATTAATCATTATTTCTGCTTTAACATAATTTGACATAAAAATGTGACTAATGTAGATTTAATCAGAGCATATAGTTTAAATGACTTTTTATCAAATTATAATAACTATGAGGGAGAACTAAGCTATGCAAATGTTTTGAATGCACTTTGAAATCTACTTTCCAAATTGTATTTTCTGTACACTGTGAATTTATAACAGGATCTTATTCACTCAAAAATTCCTTTTCATTTACACACATCTCTCTGAACTAAGNAGAAGCAATGGGTGGAAACTAAGCAAGGAGAGAAGCAACCTAGAACTAAGGAGAAACTTCCTGACAGTTAGAACAATTAACCAGTGGAACAACCTGCCTCCAGAAGCGGTGAATGCTCCAACACTGGAGGTTTTTAAGAAGAGACTGGACAGCCATTTGTCCGAAATGGTATAGGGTTTCCTGCCTGAGCAGGGGGTTGAACTAGATGACCTCCAAGGTCCCTTACAACTTTACTACTACTACTACTACTACTACTACTATTACTACTACTACTACTACTATTATTATTATTATTATTAGTTAACCAATGTAAAGATGTTATGCTATCATCCATATTTTTAAAAAGGAAACATACTAACACAAGTAAAATGAACATATAAATGTACAAGCCTTTTGTAGCTGAACTCTAAAAGCAATGCATTTTGCTAAAGTTCACCATTTTGAAAGGGTTTTGAAACAATGAAACAAAATGGCAGCTAGAAACATTCAGCTTAGGCAAATCCCATGAATCTCCAGCTGCTATTTATGACTTCGTTGTCAGTCTTTACCAAAATATTATTTCTAGAGTACCTGTACTTGTTGACTCAAAGTCAGATTCCAAACAGATGCTGGAATGTAGTTCTCTATTTATAAGTTTTGCAAGCCACTTATTGAACTCTTTAAGAATAGTGTGCAAAACAAGATGCTACAACAATAGGAGTTTTTTTCTGTCCATTAATCGGGATTTTAGAAAAAAAGGTAATGGAAAGTTGCTTGTCAACAATGAGTACCAGTTAATATATTTAGTTTCAGGATTATAAAGAATGTTGAGCTCTTTCTATAAGGTCTCATATACTGTACGTTGAAAGCTTACTTCTAAGTTAAAAGAAGGAGGAATAGTTCTGGAAAGTTTAAATTGTTTAATTTTTGAAAAATTAACACTTTTTTGTTGACCTTTTGTCAGCATGCATATTTTATTCTTTATTTCACACAAGTATAAAAAAATTGTAGCATTTACAACTGACTTAATTGCCACAAAATTAGTGATTTGCACCTGTTCTTTTAATTACATCATCATACATTATATGACATTTTGTATTAGTTTATATCAGTGGTTCTCAACCTGTGGGTCGGGACCCCATTTGGGGTCGATCGACCATTTCATGGGGGTCGCCAAGCAAGGCTGTCCGCCATTTTTTTTGTCTGCCATTTTTTTGTCCGCCATTTTTTTTCCCCTTTTCCGGCGGGCGCCTTACCTCCCTTGGGCTGGGCCAGCTGGTGGTCGGCCTGCTCCGTCTCTGCCGCTTGGCAGCTACGCCTTGGCCGGCGCAGGGGGCGGAACCACGCATGTGCGGCGCTCCCGGGCAGGGAAAGTCCTCGACTTACGACCGGTTGGGTAGTCCTCAACTTACGACTGGTTTAGTCCTCGACTTACAACCGGTTTAGTCCTCGACTTACGACCGGTTTGGGGTCGCAGCATTAAAAAGGTTGAGAACCACTGGTTTATATATTATATTTTTAAAATACTTTTTTTCTGAGAACATGTTTCTGATTTGTTTTCTAATCTGCCATGTATAAATATTTGTTTTATTTATTTATTTTTCACATTTTTGACCCACCAATCGTCCTCATATAACACCACATGGCAAATACTCATGTTTTAATCATAGTTAGCATTCACCATTTTGCACAAGAATGTACCATTACCTCATGGGCATGTTAAGCTCCTGCCCTTAATATGGCTACTACTGTTACTAGTTGCATAATATTATTCAAAAGACAAAGCCATAAAATAATGATGTGAATAATTTCCTCAAACATTTTTGGAGACTAATTACGATTTTCTCTAACTATACAATTAGAGTTACATATATTCTTAAACCAGCTTGAATTAGGTAAAGTTTTATTTCTGGAACAAAAATGAACATTAATTAAGTTATATAGGTTATACTCCACTAATGTGCTACTCTGCATATTATGAATTATATTAAGAAGAGAAAGAGAGTATTATTTTCCTTCTCAAGTACTGTCCAGAGACTAAGCTTAATTACATGATGACAAAGGTTGTGACAAAAGGTTGCACACCTCCTGTTCCTTTCTGCTTCTGCACACATCACAAATCTACTCTAGAGATTTGAGAAATTTCCAAAACAGATATGGCGCTTGTTTAGCATACTAGTAAATTAGCACCAAGTCCACAACTATCTAGCTTTTAGGTATGAAAGACAGCAGCTGCCTTGTTTTGCTTTACTGTGTTTCAAGGCCTCTCCAACATATTGAAAAAAGAAGATCAAGCATCTGGATACCAAACATCTCTTTCAGTTTTTCTAAGTTCTGGGAGAAGCTATGTGTAGGCTGCAGGTGATATGAAGTACTTTGTCAAGGCAAATCAAAGCCTCCTCTCACCTGCATATTGCTAAATATGCTATTTCGAACACTGACCAACAAAAATACATTCAATAAAACAAACTTAACCTTAACATCAATGACTACTGGTAACAATTTGTGGACAAGGCTTACACATAATATACCCCCAAAAAAATTGCTACTTTTAGGAGGAGAGATTTATTCTGGTTATTTAGTAAATAATGCAAATAAAAATTATCAGAGTGCCCTGGGAAAGTTAGATTTTAAAAAAGGAGACATCAGCTGGTGGTGAATATCCCTATAGAACTAGCAGTTCAAAAGAACATGAACTGGGATTTTTATAGCACCATGTCACAGGGGCAGTGATAAGGGGTTTTCCTATATTTTCCTTCCAATACTGTACGGAGAGCATTAAATCTAACTAAAACTCTCCTGAATTTGGGAACTGTGATGTGATATAAATANAGATTTAATCAGAGCATATAGTTTAAATGACTTTTTATCAAATTATAATAACTATGAGGGAGAACTAAGCTATGCAAATGTTTTGAATGCACTTTGAAATCTACTTTCCAAATTGTATTTTCTGTACACTGTGAATTTATAACAGGATCTTATTCACTCAAAAATTCCTTTTCATTTACACACATCTCTCTGAACTAAGAAGTGATCAATTCTACAAGCATGACTTGTTAAAATAAAGAATGTTGCAGAAGAACACAGGGTAAGCATGTTTTCAAGAGAAAACATCTAACCTTCCAATTCAATACTACAGGTGATGTGAACATTTCCTAACTATAAAGATATTAATTGGTTTAGGGAAATATTAAACGGGACAGGTATTCATATTTTTATTCCTGGCAGACTTTAAAAATAAATAGAGGATTGAGTTAAAGCAGAACGACAGTTTTGAAGGAATGTTTGCTGCAAAATAAATCCTACTCATGTTCAAGAGTTGTTTATTTATAGAATTTATAAAGCTGCCCATCCAATCTTATAATAAAAAAACAAAAACATAGATATCAGAAAACCTAAGGTCTCTTAAGACTATCTCACAATCAAAATCCCACACAGGTTAGTCTATCCCAACTTCTGGAATATATTTATGTTTCCTCCCAATCTCTGGAATTTATTCCCCAAAGAATTTATTCCCCTATTTGTGCCACTCTTTGGCAGCTGCAACAGGTATTATCATCTCAACCTAGATTATAACACATTCTTCTTAACATCCTGAAATCATTTTCTCTCTTTTAACTTTTTTCCTATTATTTTTCATTTTAAGTATTCTCTTAATTTTGAAAATGGTCCTTGAAGTTCTGGTCCTTGAAGTTTTACTAAATGATTGCATATAAGTGTCTTTTTAAAATTAATTAATAGGCAACTTGACATCAGTTTTGACATACAAAAATCAAATCATCAGGAAAATACTTTCATGCAGAGTTGGGTTGCTTTTTAAATGATTACAAGAATTATCAAAATGTTCATTTCATAACACTGAGTTTCGGCTACAAATATGTTTGTGATAAAATAAATATAGTTGAATAAAACACCAATTCATAGACAATCAAATGCAAATCTAAGCAACAAAGATGATTAGGGGACTGGAGGCTAAAGCATATAAGGAACAGTTGCTGGAATTGGCTATGTTTAATGAAGAGAAGGACGAGGGAGGACATGATAGCAGTGTTCCAATATCTCAGGGGCTGCCACAAAGAAGAGGGTGTCAAGCTATTTTCCAAGGTGCCTGAAGGCAGGACAAGAAGCAACGGGTGGAAACTAAGCAAGGAGAGAAGCAACCTAGAACTAAGGAGAAACTTCCTGACAGTTAGAACAATTAACCAGTGGAACAACCTGCCTCCAGAAGCGGTGAATGCACCAACACTGGAGGTTTTTAAGAAGAGACTGGACAGCCATTTGTCCGAAATGGTATAGGGTTTCCTGCCTGAGCAGGGGGTTGAACTAGATGACCTCCAAGGTCCCTTACAACTTTACTACTACTATTACTACTACTACTACTACTACTACTACTACTACTACTACTATTATTATTATTATTATTATTATTTAACCAATGTAAAGATGTTATGCTATCATCCATATTTTTAAAAAGGAAACATATTAACACAAGTAAAATGAACATATAAATGTACAAGCCTTTTGTAGCTGAACTCTAAAAGCAATGCATTTTGCTAAATTTCACCATTTTGAAAGGGTTTTGAAACAATGAAACAAAATGGCAGCTAGAAACATTCAGCTTAGGCAAATCCCATGAATCTCCAGCTGCTATTTATGACTTCATTGTCAGTCTTTACCAAAATATTATTTCTAGAGTACCTGTACTTGTTGACTCAAAGTCAGATTCCAAACAGATGCTGGAATGTAGTTCTCTATTTATAAGTTTTGCAAGCCACTTATTGAACTCTTTAAGAATAGTGTGCAAAACAAGATGCTACAACAATAGGAGTTTTTTTCTGTCCATTAATCGGGATTTTAGAAAAAAAGGTAATGGAAAGTTGCTTGTCAACAATGAGTACCAGTTAATATATTTAGTTTCAGGATTATAAAGAATGTTGAGCTCTTTCTATAAGGTCTCATATACTGTACGTTGAACGCTTACTTCTAAGTTAAAAGAAGGAGGAATAGTTCTGGAAAGTTTAAATTGTTTAATTTTTGAAAAATTAACACTTTTTGTTGACCTTTTGTCAGCATGCATATTTTATTCTTTATTTCACACAAGTATAAAAAAATTGTAGCATTTACAACTGACTTAATTGCCACAAAATTAGTGATTTGCACCTGTTCTTTTAATTACATCATCATACATTATATGACATTTTGTATTAGTTTATATATTATATTTTTAGAATACTTTTTTTCTGAGAACATGTTTCTGATTTGTTTTCTAATCTGCCATGTATAAATATTTGTTTTATTTATTTATTTCTCACATTTTTGACCCACCAATCGTCCTCATATAACACCACATGGCAAATACTCATGTTTTAATCATAGTTAGCATTCACCATTTTGCACAAGAATGTACCATTACTTCATGGGCATGTTAAGCTCCTGCCCTTAATATGGCTACTACTGTTACTAGTTGCATAATATTATTCAAAAGACAAAGCCATAAAATAATGATGTGAATAATTTCCTCAAACATTTTTGAAGACTAATTACGATTTTCTCTAACTATACAATTAGAGTTACATATATTCTTAAACCAGCTTGAATTAGGTAAAGTTTTATTTCTGGAACAAAAATGAACATTAATTAAGTTATATAGGTTATACTCCACTAATGTGCTACTCTGCATATTATGAATTATATTAAGAAGAGAAAGAGAGTATTATTTTCCTTCTCAAGTACTGTCCAGAGACTAAGCTTAATTACATGATGACAAAGGTTGCGACAAAAGGTTGCACACCTCCTGTTCCTTTCTGCTTCTGCACACATCACAAATCTACTCTAGAGATTTGAGAAATTTCCAAAACAGATATGGCGCTTGTTTAGCATACTAGTAAATTAGCACCAAGTCCACAACCATCTAGCTTTTAGGTATGAAAGACAGCAGCTGCCTTGTTTTGCTTTACTGTGTTTCAAGGCCTCTCCAACATATTGAAAAAAGAAGATCAAGCATCTGGATACCAAACATCTCGTTCAGTTTTTCTAAGTTCTGGGAGAAGCTATGTGTAGGCTGCAGGTGATATGAAGTACTTTGTCAAGGCAAATCAAAGCCTCCTCTCACCTGCATATTGCTAAATATGCTATTTCGAACACTGACCAACAAAAATACATTCAATAAAACAAACTTAACCTTAACATCAATGACTACTGGTAACAATTTGTGGACGAGGCTTACACATAATATACCCCCCAAAAAATTGCTACTTTTAGGAGGAGAGATTTATTCTGGTTATTTAGTAAATAATGCAAATAAAAATTATCAGAGTGCCCTGGGAAAGTTAGATTTAAAAAAAGGAGACATCAGCTGGTGGTGAATATCCCTATAGAACTAGCAGTTCAAAAGAACATGAACTGGGATTTTTATAGCACCATGTCACAGGGGCAGTGATAAGGGGTTTTCCTATATTTTCCTTCCAATACTGTACGGAGAGCATTAAATCTAACTAAAACTCTCCTGAATTTGGGAACTGTGATGTGATATAAATA
>NW_015386489.1:183471-186225 GCF_001527695.2 Protobothrops mucrosquamatus
AAAAAAGGAGACATCAGCTGGTGGTGAATATCCCTATAGAACTAGCAGTTCAAAAGAACATGAACTGGGATTTTTATAGCACCATGTCACAGGGGCAGTGATAAGGGGTTTTCCTATATTTTCCTTCCAATACTGTACGGAGAGCATTAAATCTAACTAAAACTCTCCTGAATTTGGGAACTGTGATGTGATATAAATATGAAGCTGATATAGGAGCCAAAATTTGGTTATTAACAAATATGTTGTAAGAAAAAAACAGCAATTTCTGTTTGGTCTTCTATGTCCAAGATTTAATATTGATCCAGCCCTTAATTGGCATCACTGGAAAAATGGCATCACTGGAAAAACCATAGGTAGCTATTTCCCAAGACAATTTATAGTTGTCTGCCAATATTAGATGGGACAGTCCACCACGCCTTTGATATAGTTTTAGCTAGTAGGTAAAGATATTTATCCAGAGATTCACATTTAGTGACTTCTGCTTCCTATCAAAGTACTGCATTTGGGACCATCTCACCCTACTGGGATTGGCCCATCCCACTCATGTCAGCAGAGGAGGTGTGCTGCCAGTTCCATCAGCCCAATTATTCTAGCTGGTGGGGTCCAAAAGGAGGGCTTTCTCTGCTATTGCACTTGCCCTTGAAACATCTTGTCCCCCAATATGTAGTGACCCCAACCCTCCTATCCTTTTGTAAGGTCCCAAAGACCTGGCATTGCCAGTTAGCTTGGTGTCACAATGAGGGAACAGCACAGTGGAGGTGGTTGATCGAGTAACAACAGATCCCATTTTTCCCCACTTTGCCTACCCCCTCCCCATGTGTCCTTAGATTTTAATGTTTGCTTTTAATTTATTTATGCTTTAATGTATATGTATGGATACATTTTATGACTGTAAGCTGCCCAGAGTTACATTATGGTAAGATGGGCAGCCAATAAATTTTATAAGCAAACAAACAAATAAATTTGGGACACAGAAAATATGAAAAATTATCCCCAAATATTTAAGGACCTTAATTTGCTCAGTGGACATGCCCACCCAAGTTCCAGCTTCTCTATCTTGGACATTTGGAGAAAATTAGAATCTTGGTCAATGTAAATCATCTAGAAATTCTAGTTGTGTGACAGAAGCTAGAGATGGATTTTTAGAACCTCCATCAAGCTATAGTTTTCAGAATTTTTTGATCCTTCAAACTGCTATAAACTGCCCTTAGAAGAGTTAGATGCTAGATTCAGGCAATATATATGTTCATCCAAACTTAATTGAGAATGACATCAAATTAGTGGTTCAGAGAAAAATCCCAATCCAATAGAAAAGTCAGCAATAGACTTTGTAGAGATTAATGTTGCAGTTTAAAGCCAGCCATTTTTTAATAAAGTGCCTTAAAAGTAATGAAGTTGAGCCTTCTAATCTAAAATAAAAGGAAAATAACTAACAACTAATTTACTTCTAACAATGGTTAATGTTTCTTTGTTTATCCCTGATGGTCCTTTGATCCTTATTAGCTTATTATGTGATTCCAACTGTTGAATTAATGTTGTGTCATTTATGTTCCAAAAACATTTTTTAAAGAAATACCTCTTAGCACCCTGCATTTCTTGTAAGGACAGTTCATAGAGATGAACATGCCAAGACAAAAGAAATTAAATACTCAATGAAAAAGACCACTCATGGGACTAACATTATACTCTCTGAAGTGCTCTAAGACTGTTAATAAAAGTAGCTGAGATTTTTAATTGAAAGTTGAAGGAAGCCTATAAATGGTTTAATCAGGTCATTGACAGACACTGGAGGGTTTTTTCCCCAAGGATATAATACTGCATTAAACCCTTACTTTTAAAAAATAGATTTTGGATAAGCTTATTATTGAAAAATAAAAGAGAAACTGATTTTGTAGACATCAAGTTCAGTATCACATCCCTTTGAAGACAATTGTTTTACTTCTCAGTTTGTTTGGGCCTGAATTTATGCTTAATTTCTTTCCTTGAACAATTTTATTTATATTTCCTTTCAAATTCTTCAGTTGATGTCTGATGATTTAAGAATTTATTATTGCCATTTTATTATTGATATTTAAATACTTGATAGTCCATCAGCTGCAGTAGAGATAAATAAAATTCATCACAATCTTATTGTGCACTCATTCCTAAACTTAACAGATTCAATGCCATTGAAATATTAGAAAACTTCATATATTGGATAAGATCTTTCCACAAGCACAAAAATAAAATATTTCTCTTCAGGGATACAGTACTTTAATGCAAAGATAGACTATATCTATGCCATATATATTAACACTTACATCAGCCATGCCACAATTCTTCACACTATGCACATGGAGAAAATCTCTTAGTAATCACAATCCTGAGATCATAATTTATCCAGGGATTTATTCAGACTGATGCCAATTTTAGGACAAACAGGACATGGTCAAAGCACACGTCAAGATCTAAAGGACTCTGTTTTTCCATGAAGCATGACTGCTAAAAACTCCTAGAAGTTAAATTCAACTCCTGATTAAATATATTCATGTAGTTTTCTTGGCAACAGACTGAAAGTAGTTTGCCATTGCTCTTTGCCAGGAATAATTTATAAGCACAATATTTCCTGAAGGTTTCCACCAAAATACTAACCAGGCCTAATCGAATTTAGTTGCTAAATGCAGATAAGGTCAGGAAAGTGCTACTACTTGCTGTATAAAGCCTAGTTACATACTGTATATGAATCAGTGAAGTTCAACAAGGTATGTTAGTATT
>NW_015386489.1:186507-263322 GCF_001527695.2 Protobothrops mucrosquamatus
GTAGTTTGCCATTGCTCTTTGCCAGGAATAATTTATAAGCACAATATTTCCTGAAGGTTTCCACCAAAATACTAACCAGGCCTAATCGAATTTAGTTGCTAAATGCAGATAAGGTCAGGAAAGTGCTACTACTTGCTGTATAAAGCCTAGTTACATACTGTATATGAATCAGTGAAGTTCAACAAGGTATGTTAGTATTATTGAAATTACCAGATTACCTTAAATCAAGCCACATATTAAACAATGAATACTAAGCTATTTTGATTAATATCAAATCACATTCTCACAGGATTGGGAAAAGTTTACTGTCAAACTTAATGTCACCTTCCTAAGAAGACCAGACAGGAAACAACAAGATGAGCTAATTCTTTAGTATAAGCTACATTAACAGAATCTTATACATCTGAAGTACAAATCTACATGATTACTAAGTTTTTAAATTTATTTTTCTGCCCATTACTCAGCTGTGAGATCCTCTCCATTTATCTGATTATTCCCTAGGCTGAATCACTGCCCCTCATCCCCCCACTTCCAAAGTCATTCTCACATTCTATTACATATATACATAACTTCTAGGGCAGGGGTGTCAAACACACAATGTTACGTGATGTGTCGTGACGTATTGTGACTTTTTTTCCATTGCAATGCGGTTTTGATATGATATATCTGGCCCACGGGCCGGAAGTTTGACACCCCTATTCTAGGGCCTTGGCATAAAGGAAAAGGTCCCTAAAGAAAATTATATAGTCAATAGCACTCAGTCTGGAACTAGATAGGTAGGTGGCTTCAGCTAGATGGTCACTTTCAAGAGCACCATTTAAAATGTGGAGGTTTAGCTTGAAGGCTGCTTTGAATCAGGCAAAGACCTACAAAGTTTGATTTCTGATATTTTGAGCAATATGTGAGGAAGAATCCATCAGCTTCAGGGTTATGAAGGGGACGTTTGTGTTGTGCATAGATGGTGTAATCATTGGGGCACAATCTAGCATTGAGGTTCTCTGCCAAGACTATAATGCATTTGGATTCTACAGTATAAGGTCAACAAATTTCACTCCACAAAGACTGATCAGGATTTTTTGCCTCATTAAGAGCATATAAGCATTTATTATTAATAGGGACTTGTGGCTGAATTGAATTAATACTGCTATAGCATATGATTTCAATGGCACATAGAATAGTGGGCACTAGGACTCACAGACCCGTTTTACTTCTTGTTTTGCCCCAGCTGAGAATGAATTAAATCAATTTAGTAGCAGTTTATCAGCAGTCGATGTTTCCTGAATCAATATTATGCCATGGCAGGAGAAGAAGTCATGCCTGGCAGATTTACTGAAATTTGAAATATAAATTTTTATGACTCCTATCTGCTGGATCATGACCATTTGTCACTTTCAAGTCACCAACTAACTCATCCTTAACTCTGACAGTTTGGATGCAATGACTCTGCCATTTGAATATGCTCATTTGTGTAAGTCTGTTGGAGAGAGATATCTGGTTGAAAGTCAGGAGTATTTGTTTATCATTTCTTGGACTGGGTAAGTAGTGAAAATTGTTTAGAACAATTTTTCTATTTTGGCAGCTTAGGAGCTGAGATAGAACAACTACAAGATTATTGCGATCACCCTATCTATGGGCATTCTGAAGGTTTTCTAGGAGGAGCTGCTTTTTCTGTAGCACACAGTGGTAGTTGGCTGTACCAACTGCTACCAGTTGCCCTGTTGACATCATAGGACAGGCTGCCAGAATGCTAACATGGCCAGCTTCTGATGTTATTTTAACCCCCTGATTGCCATAGAGGATTTGCAAGGGCTTGTTAGAAGCTGTACATCTTGACTGCAATGTCATTTACTGTAGTTGTTGAAATATATATTTAAAAAATCAGAGTTTCTGCACACAAAAGGCAGACTTCACAGAACAGTTGAGTAATATACTTGGGGCGGGGGAGGGAGTGCAGAAGACTTTTTCCTGGAGGTTATCTCCACTGTATCCTGCTTTGAAGAGTGACTTGAGCTGAATCTTAGGAGGGATGGGGAGGTGGTTTCTCTTGATACTGGCTTCTATGCAATCATATTCCTTAGGGTGAAGGGGATCCTGAAGTTGTAGTTCTGTTACTCACATTTTTTGTTGTTTGCAGTAGAGAAATAGAAGTCAATCCATCATTTTCTCTCCTTTATTGGATTTAGGGATCCTAGTATTATTACTGTGATCCATCTTCATTCTTTTCTTGCCTCTGGATGGCATTTTTAGACTATAGTACTGAGTCAGAAGGGGTGAGGCTAGTCACAAGTTTTGAACTTATTGCAGGAGCTCATTTGTTGCCATTTTGTCTCCTTCCCCCAATACCCCAACAACTTTATCAAAAAGTGCTTGACCACACTACCCAATACAGCATGACCAGTACAATCAATGACAAAAATAACAGTCCCATAGACCAAAAACACATCAGATATAACCAACTGATTACTACAACTACTTAGCATCACCGTAGTACACAAACCAATTAAAATCTTCCAAAACATCTTTTTAAAAAACAAAAGACCTAGTACTTCAACAATTACAAACAAGAGATATCTAAATGCAAAAAAGGACAGTAAGCGACACTGTGTAGGACAAACAGATAGAACACTGACAGAGGCCATCTCCAAGCATCAGAAGAAGTCAGAGTACATGGCAAAACACCTTCATCTCATATGGAGAGAAGCAACTACAGTTTTAGCTAGGAAACTATTAGCATTTGAAATCAAGCCAAGTCCAAAAAGGCTAAAGAATTCCTGAAAGCTTGGCATACAGACAAGTCAGCCTTCAGTAGACACATAGAGATAAACTACATTTACATGCTACTAAAAAGAGACATAAAAACCTAAGAAGGAAACAAAAAGAAGAGAACACTTCTCTCCAGCAGCTAACACTTAGATAAATAGGGATCAACAACAGACAAATAATCAGACAGGAGACAATTCTCTGATTGAAGAACCAGCAAAGAAGAAATAACATCCCCATCAAAACTGGCAGGGTAAACTACTGTATATACATAGGAATCAAACCTCACACTCATTTATACTGATAATGTTACATAGTTGGATAATGAAACATCTTCAAGCAAACAACCAAGCTTAGAAGCCGCCAAGAACTGCATTTTATCATCTAGCTAATTTAAAAAGATAGTCTATAAGGTATTTCATTAGGAAATGCTGTAAAGAAGTTCAAACAAGCAAATTTTCTCTTAACAACAAGTAGTTGTGAGTTTTCTTTTTCTTTTGTAATTTCCTGGACAACTTTGGCTCATGAAACCATTTTCTTCTGGAAACAGCAGCAAAGACAAAGAGACTGCAGTTGTAATTGCTAGGAAGAGAATGACATATTGAGAATTATGGACAAGTCATAAATATATTGCTCCTGTGATTACTTTAAGACTTTAATTTCTCCCAATGATTAAATATAAAGGAGGTAATACTAATAATTTGTGCAAATATCTATTTGATCATCAAGTAATTGTTTAACCAACTACTCCAGGTGGGTAGCCTTAAATTGCCCAGCCCAGCAGTTTATTGGGAAAGGTGGTCTAATTGTAATGACTTTCAAGATATATTAGTTTCCTGAGTAATCCTTTGGATTTCCTATGTGATATTTTTGCTCTACATGTTGATATTCATTTGACCTTAGCAATATGTTTTTTGACAAAATAGTCAAGAGTTTTGTAAGATTCCTTGATAGCTAAGGATGTCTCCTTTATTTTGCCCTTTATTGAACACCTTCTCAAAAATCAATGAATTTATAACTCATTTTCTGTAGTTCTGGAGCTTCTAATTATAACATTTATGCTATTCCTTTTCCAAATTTATATTCATTTTGCTCCTCTGAATCCTTATTTTCACATTACTTTTCATCCCTATAATATAGAGTTTTTAGAAATAAAAGAGGTCCAGATGTTAGTCAATTTTTTGCTTATATAGTTTTTTAGTTAAAATACATACTCAAACTTTTAACTGAAATGGTTGCTTGAATTAATGATTGATTGAATTGAATGATTATGTTAGAATTCAAATTTAATTATTGAACCCCTAGTTGAATATGTGCATCGTACATTTAAACGTTTGACATTTTCAAACTTGTCTGTACATATACTGAGTATATACTAATATATAGACAAAATAGTATTATGACATAATAAAGAGCAAGGTTTCCAAGTTACAAATAATAGATTATATAATTGCATATACACTAATACTGCACAGATATTTAAAAGAAAATTAAATCAATTTGTATGCCTGGTAACAAATTTTCATTGTCTCGTTTTAGAACAGGCATGTCAAACTGCCAGCCCGCGGGCCAGATGCGTCATGCTGAAACCGCGCCCACCCCATTGCCAGCAATGGGGGGAAAGTCGCGATACGTCACGCGACAGTTTGACATGCCTGTTTTAGAACATATGTTTCATAGGAATTAGTCCTTTCAGTTATGGTCTCTGGCTTATCTCTCTTAGTATGAATGTGAATATTCTTCATTTTATTAAAGAAAAATATTCTGAACATTCAAAAAGCCATTCTAAGAAAATATTACATTTCAAAAAGTTCATTTTTTGGAAATGCAAAGAAAAAAAATTAAAAGCTAACTAGGATAAAGTGATATAATGTGGTACTCATAATTTTTCATGTACCAGATTTCTAAATATTAAAATTTCAAATAGGCACTTTTGCTATGTTCACTGGGTAGATTTTCTAGATAAATGAGATCAATATTATAGTGACTACAGTGATATCTTTCTGCACAATAATATTGTGTGCCATCAAAGATCAGGGCACTTTGCTCAGCATCTGATGACTATTTTTTACATCAGTAAGAATTTTGCAAAAATGTCACCATGCACAGGTAGATGAATTTCCAGAGTGAGAAAGAGAAACACTAATTCTTATAAGAAAAGCTATAGTTTTCCATATATGTATATGTATGTCACATATGTATATATACACATACATAGATCACATAAAATAAAGTAATTTGCATGTGAATTTATTCTATTGTCTGCATAATATCTGCATAAACATGTGGCAACATATTGAAAAGTCATAGTCACAACATGAGCTATACAAACTCATTCACTAAATGAGAATATTTTAAAAGATCTTGAGTACAGATGTTTCCAAGTAAAATTTAAGGTCTCTCTGGGTGCTCCAACTGGTGATCACTCTATTATAGGCTTAACTCTTTAAAGTAAGAGTTCAGGTGCTCATTTACTTCTTCCCACCCTTTCACCCAGCATGCAATCATTGTTACAATTCAACACATTTTTTTGCATGTAGCACCTCACAAAATGCAAACAGCTGCAATTTCACTGCCCAGCCCTTCATTCTACTCTTAAACATTTGTTCTGTTAATGCAGGTTAATTCAGCAAATAACACTTCTGTAAATTGTTCTTGCAAACTGCTACATCATTTATGTAAGGACTTCTGTGAACTTTGAAAAATTAATGCCTTTAATTTTGGTTGATGGCAACATCACCAGAGCTCTGTAAATTGCACTTTAATGAGATTTTGCTACAGGGGATAATCTGCTACTGACAGAGTAACATCTTGAAAACATCTGTAGACCTATAATTTCTCTATGACGATTAGATCCCACCACAAGACTCCAAATACAGACCTGAAACAAAGAGGGATATGCAAAGTTCTAAATGACTGTACAACCTGTTCTTTAGAAAAGAAGAGATACACAATGGAAAGTTCTGTGTGCTGAAAATAAATCAATTTTTCTGACTAATTAACATTTAGCTTTATTTAATTAAGAAAGGCTATTACTGTCTCCACTGCTGTGCATCTGTATATAATGAAGGAAACAGCAGTAGGTATAAGATACCACAGAGGGATATGCCCAAGTAACTCTCACTATAGGTGTAAAGGAATGTCTATTATTGTTAAGTAACTGACATCAGAGTCTTTTTAATGCTCTTATAAATAAATGGAATCCTTTCCCAGATGCTTTACACATATGGTTTCTTATTTATCTCTGATAGAGACTGGTAGTTAGATTAGATGCCAGAATCAAATGATTTAAATAGACAGCTGCATAATGAGAACTGCAAAATAACACCTTTTAAAACAATTTCTATTTATAGTGATCAGTGAACTCACAAAAGGATGATAAATCTTGTTTTGGGTATACCAGGCTTGCCTTGCTGTCTTAAATCCATCCTTTTGGAGTAACTTTAGAAAGCAACCAGGTCCTACAAAGTGAATATATAAGGGGAAAGGCAATTAGGGCCAAAATAAAGAAGAATTTGAATAATCATCTGTTTACAAACAGGTTACTTTAAAATACATTGGCGAGGCACTGAAACAGATATTGGGATCAAACAGAAAAACATCAAAAGCTCATCTATAGCAGAAAAAAAAAACCAGTGGTGTTTTCTGCATCCTTTGAATATCTTTCCCTCTGCTTCAGGTCAATTATTTGGGTGTTTACCTTTACATAGCCAAAAAGCATAATATAATTCCACAGACAGCCTAAGAATTAGAACAAGAGAAGGAAAAAGATTGTCCAAACCAAAGAGGAGAACTGGAGAGGGGGGGAAATGAAAAGCATAGATAGAGGCACATAGATTTAAGAAACAAGTTGTCCAGATAGTAAATATATTTCCTTTTTAAAGTAGCAAATCTATTTTAAACATCACAAATACAGAAGTGGGAGGTACTCATAGAAATGAATGGAAGCAGCTCAAATTTATTGGAACTACTGTAGAATTGGAAAACAATTTGCCCCAACATTTAAAATAGAGTAAAAATGTCCAAAATAGCCAACGAAGACAATATTATTTTGGTGGAGATGAAATTCTGGTGACTATTTGGAAATAAATAAAAAGCTAGGGGGGGGATTATATGATTGCATTATAAAAATAAACATTCTACTTCACTGCAATATTTTGATGGAAGACCCTATCTGTTAAACTGTAATCAGCATATCCTTCATTGCCAAGTAGGAGAGCTTACTCCTTTAACAAGTGATATAGTAATAGCTTCTGTCAAAGGTAATTTATCAGGCTACCTTCTTGTTTTAAATATTTATGACTCATATTATCAAGAATCACCTGTCTTTCTAACTGTTTCTGTACACTGAGATTATTTTTATTTAAAAGGTGTTTATACTAACTGAGCATGTCTAGCCTAAATTATCACTCCCTTCCTTAGAAAATAATTGATTGAATATCTATTAATAATATTGCTATAATTATTATAGGGATGTCCTGAAGGAACATCTACCGTATACACTTAATGAAATGCACTGTCACAATGTCTGGTCTTCATTGAGCCCAAAATATTTAATTTTAATAACACAGTCATGTTTGGTTACGTGGTGATGTCACCAAGTACAAATAGACTAGTTCAGAATGTGGGTACCAAGAAGAGACCATAGCCCTTCTGGTGCCACTTGCTTTGGTCAGGTTGGAATGGAACATAATAGTTTTGTGTCAAGTTACACACTACAACCTTTTCTCCTACAAAACTTCTCATCTTTTTCCTTTTGTGGATCTCATTAAATCTGTTGCATTACAATTTTCTTGGTCATATTTACTTTTGATCCAATTCTATCTCCTTCATACATTTGCTTTACAATTTAATCTCTATTATCTTTACACAATCAAATCAACTCAATGTACTTCTTTTATACTTGTTGCTCACTTTTGAATTCAACCCCTATCCATTCAGTAGCCATTCATTCTTGATTCTCTCTCTTCTTGTTTTACTGCATGCACATCTTAAGTACCCCATTCCCACTATTTCCAAGTTACCTTTATGGTTCTGTGGTGTTCTCTGAGCTTGATTGCTTTCTTGCAGATGTTTCATTACCAAACTAGATAAATCATCGGTGCACTTATGCTGCTCCTGATGTTCCCAATTCTCTTACAGACATTTTCACTTATTTTAACATTTTTTTCATTCATTTCCCCATCTTTACTGAAATATTTGAGCCAAAGAATAAAAATCCACCCACTTGTTCTATCTTTCCCATTTATGTAGAACTTGAAACTATTCACTCCATTTTCCTTGTCAATCATATCTATCTTGATTTTTATATTTTAATTTCTAGAACCATGCACATGGTTCACAGCATCTATCATGCAATCACATATTCATTGCAAATAATTTAGATAACACAATATCATTTGTCTATAAAAGTTCAAGTATGTTCTAGAAACACTTCTCTACTGTCACCATTTTCCTTTTCATTAAATCACACATTCCACATTCTTGTCTTACTTCTTGCTCAGTGTTTAAGATAAAATAAACTTTATTGTCATTTTTACTATGGGCAGTAAATATATATATATATATAAATCACTGTCCATTTTGAATACAGAGTGGAAAAAGGAGGCTTGAGAATTCACAAGGTTGATGCTATATGGAACAAAACTGTGACAGAATCTAGATGTTCTGCTTCATATACCACAAAGCCTGCTCCCAGAAAGTAACAAGAAGATCATGAAGAGGATGTGTAGTGTCCCAGACAATACTGCATACCCTGTTGAAGCATCGCTTACATGCTAGGTCCTGAATAGAAGAAAGTGAACTGCCAATAATCTTTTCTTCCATTCTCACCACTCTCTGCACTGCCTTCCTGTCTGAAGCAGTGATGTTTCCAAACCAAAATGTAATGCAATATGACAGGATACTCTTGATCATCTGTCTATAGAAAGTGGTAAGGATAGGAGAAGGAAGATGTACTTCTCTCATGCGACACAGAAAATAAAGGCGCTGCTGTGCCCACTTCACCAGTGTCTTGCTGTTGAGCAACCAAGCTAACCTACTCATTAGCGGCACACCCAGAAACTTGATGCTGTTAACCACCTCCACAGGTGAATCATTAATACATAGATGTGTGTGACTGTGCCTGCCTTTTCTGAAATTGATAATGATCTTTTTTGTTTTACCAATGTTTACAACAAGGCTGTTTTTATTACATCAGTTCACCAAACCCTCTACCTCCTTGCAGTAAGCACCCTCATTGTCATCCTGAATAAATCCCACTACTGTTCTATCATCCGCATACTTCACAATATGTTTGGTGGCAAATCTTGCACAACAGTCATGGGTCAACAGGATGAACAACAGTGAACTTGGGACACAGCCCTGAGGAGAACCTGTGCTCAAGAAAATGTTGTTAGAAATATTTGTCCCAACTCGCACATACTTGGGGCCTATCAATAAGAAAATCAAGAATCCAGTTGCACAAAGGAGTATTAAAGCCTAAAAGACCCAGTTTGTCTACTAGATTCTGAGGAATGATTGTATTAAATGCCGAAGTGAAGTTGATAAACAGCATTTGCACATGAGTATTTCTTTCCTCTAAGTGCACCAAGCTCAGATGGAGAACAGAAGAAATAGCATCCTCTGTAGAGCAATTTGGACATATTTCCCACTTTCAAGAACCTTTAGCATTAGATGATATTAGTCTGCCCTTACCAAATCAGAAATGTAGAGGAAATGATCAAATACCTACAGAAATAATGAGATTAATGCAATTTTAAAACTGGAGTAAAAAAAACCATCAATAACCAGCTCTATGCTAATGACACTTCTCTAATAGCTAAAAATGTAAATGATTTGCAAGCTCTAGTCATGAAAGTCAAGAAGTACAGAGTAAAAACAATAGAATTCTTTACTGGACAAGTACAATTGGACACACAAGGAATTTGTCTCCGGTGCATAAGCTCTCAGTGTACATACAAGCAACAGGTGATAAATCATGATCATAATCAACATAAAAACACATTCAACATAAATCATAAGATGCAACAGTGATAGTCATAGGCTACTAAATAAGCAAACAACATAAATCATACTAGAATACTAAATAAAACAATATAAATCGTAAGATACAAGCAACAAAGTTATAGTCATAAAAAGATAAGGAGATAGGTAAGGAGATAGGTAACGGGATTAAGATTAAATATAAAGAAGACTAAATTAATGAAAACAGGTACAGCAAAAATTGACAATGAAGATATTAAAGTAGTGGATAGCTTCTGCTTTTTAGGATCAAATATCAACAATAAAGGATTCAATAGTCAATAAAAACGCAAAAACTAGCACTTGGTGTAGTAATAATTGAAAAAGCCTTGAAAAGATATTCAGATGCCATGATTTGATCTGAACTGTGCAGGCAATGGTCTTTCCTGTGAACTTTATAGAAATGAACATTTCCATTTCCAAGTCATAGCTGAGAATCATTATGGAGAAAAGAAGACAAGTGACTACAATCTCAGCCGGCATGGGATCAGGACGGCATAGGGAACAGTAGGCTACTTGTCCAGAGTCTCTTCAAGCCTGATACCATAGCTTTCAAGTTTTACTTTGGTATTTGCTTGTCAATTTTCATCCAGGGCAAAATTTCAAGAAGAGCCAAATATGCTGGCCTTGAGCACTTGTTTGTTTATTATGTGTACACCCTATCACAATTTGATAATTCTCAACCACCCACAATATGCAAAAAACGTACTGCAACTTTCAAAGTATCTTTAAAAATTACAGTTCAATTATAAATTCAGAAAACCCATAGGCATAACTGGAATAGTTCAATACAAATTAAACAAAATAAAATAGAATAAAACAAAATAGATGGGATAGCATAGAATGATCTCTGAACGTAAGTTTTTAACAACTTCCTGAAGAATCTCAAGAAGCCTGATTTCCACCAGAAGACTAGAGGCATTAAGAAGAAGCATCTGTTAACTATGTATCTCATAACCTTCCAGAAATGTGAGATAACAAGGAATTTATTCCTGAGCAATCTAGTAGGTTATGCCAATTCAGATTGGAGTAGGTGGTCCTGGTGCCAAGCCATAAAAGGGTTTGTAAGTATTAGTGTTATATACTCACAGCAACAGGTGGCAGCTAACACATTGGCACTTGTATTCCAGACCACTTATAATTTCCAAGTAATCTATAAAGGCAGCACCAATTACACTGAAGTAATTTAATCAAGAGGTAATAAGAACATGAATTACTAAAGTGAAGCACTACATAAAGCCACAATTGGTGCAGCAGCCAAAGTTGGGTAAAGATCCCCCTCTAATCATGGCTTCCACTGGCTGCTTAAGCAAAAGCCATGAGCCCAGAAAGATTTTGAATCACAGATCTGCTCTATCAAAGGTGGTGCTAGCTAGACCAGAGATAGCATTGGTTTCAATAGAGAACCCCAAAGTAGATACATAAATTCCCTCTTGCTTGGGGTCAGTTTCAGCCTGTTTTCTCCCATATAGAACTTTAAAGCCTCTTAATATTATGAAAGGAAATCAACAGCATTGCTCCAACAGCATGGGATGCTGATATGTAATTGAGTATCCTCAGCATATTGAAAATACTATAAACCAAATCCCAACAGGAGAATCACCAATACCACCTCAATTCAATACCTAGGTCTAGGGTGTCAAACTCGCCACATCACGTGACATGTTGTGACATATCATGACTTTTTTTGCATTGCCGGAGCTGGGATAGGCGCGGCCTCCGTATGATACAACCAGCCCGTGGGCCGGCAGTTTGACACACCTAGTCTAAGGACTGACTGAAAGAGGTCCAGATAATCTGTCTCTTCTAGAATGCCGCAGAGCTGATCTGCTATCACTGTCTTGATAACCTTTTTGATAATCTTCTCCAAAAAATGAAGATTGAGCAGTGACCAATAGATATCTAATGCCACCAGATCCAGGCATGGCTTCCTCAGATGTGGTACAGCACAGCTGTTTTCAAGACTGCTGTTAGCTTCCCTTCTCTTGAATCCAGATGATCACTTCTCTACTCACTCCTTGTAGCAGCTAGGATATCCAGGGATCCAAAAGATTATGAAGATAATTTAGAGAACACCCTATCTATTTCCTAGAGTTTAAGGCCAAATCACACCCCATATTATGTGGCTACATGGTTCCTTAGTTACTACCAAATATTTTGCTCATGAGGTGTCAAGATTTTGGTAAATCCAAGTGACAAAATGCTGTATAAATTGATCTTGGCAACCAGGTAGAAGATCTGTCTGTTGACTCTTCCCTAATTCATTTAAAGGAGTTAGTTACTCTTAAATGTTACTAGACAACAACCTGCCACCTCAGTAAAGGAGTTGAAATGATCCTGTTTCACTTTCCTGGTCACCACAGTGTAGGCCTGAAAATGAGCATGTAACTATGCACAATTAATTTGCAATTTTTATTTTCCCAGCAATTGTCCAAACTACTTTGGGGCAATCATATCTAGTACCCACTTTCTTTCCTGTTGCAATATATCACCAGCTACTGAGCCATTTGGTTCCATTAGACATATAGAGCAAATATGCCCCTTTACTCCACAGAAAGAAGATATTCAATTGCATCTGGATTGGGCCATTGAAACAGTATTGCAGCAGAAAGGAACAGAGGTAAGAATTGTTGGATTGGAAGAATATGTTATAGGCTTCAAACAGCACCTATCTTCTTACTTTCTTAGCTATAACAAATTTTAAAAAATGAAACATGACTTTTAAGTATAGTTGTTCTAGGAGGATATTAAGTACAAGTAGTCCTCGACTTACAACCACAATTGAGCTGAAAATTTCTGTTGTTAAGAAAGACAGTTAACTGAGTTTTGCCCCATTTTATGACCTTTCTTGCCACAGATGTTAAGGGAATCACTGCAGTTATTTAAGTTAGTAACATGGTCATTAAGTGAATCTGGCTTTCCCATTGACTTTGCTTGTTCAAAGGTCGCAAAACATGACCTTGGGACACTGCAACCATCATACAGAAGGATCAGTTGACAAGCAAGTGAATTTTGATCACATGTTGCCATGGTTGAAAGTGTGAAAAATGGTCATAAGTCACTTTGTTCAGAATCATTGTAACTTTGAACAGTCACTAAACAAACTGTTGTAAATCAAGGACTACCTGTACACAACAAACAGACTATTATTTAAAAAACACAAATACAAAGTCCTTGTGCACTTGCAGAGCTGCCTCCATCATTCCTGGGATCAAAATAAGTAAGAAATAAAGAGCTTTGCCTCTTCTTTAGGTTCCAATTGACACCAGCAACTCCATTATTAAGCAAAGTAGCTGCTAAGTAAAACTATGACTGTCCTTATAATTTTACTTCAGCTTTACTTGCTTGCAGACTTTGAAGGTCATATACTGAATGAGGACTACCTGCAGTGATTATCTTGACCACGGATACCGTGACTATATACTATATACTATATAAATCACAAATAATCTTATGGCAATATAAATTCTGAAAAATATATTATGGCATGGAATGTCATGATTATGATCATTTCTGGATTATGTTCCAATAGTAATAAGCATGAAGATCTACCTTCACCAAGCTACAGCTCTCTAGATGTGTTTTAATGACCACAATTCTCAAATATTACCATCTCAACGTTTTATGCAGAGGTCTTTGCAAAATGATATCAATAACCAAACAAAGGATTAAACTCTCACCAAATTTTGGCTTCTTACATATATTTGATGAAAGGAATAAAAAGTTATGAAGGACAAACTTTACTATTTATCTGTTTTTAGTAGCAAAGTAGTCACTGCAAACTGATGGAAATATCTGGCTCACATGGTTTGATAAGATTTAGTATGTTATCCTGCTTGAGAAAGTCTGCAATAAAATTCACATACTTAAAAAACATAGTGGGAAGTCTTCCTCTATCGGCATTTAAAGGATTTTATCTTTTTTTTTAATAAATGACAAAATGAATGCATGTCAGAATTTATGGAAGATTTCATTGGCATGATAAAGGACTATTTAATATAAAAGTTCTTAAAATAACAATTTAAGAATGAGTTTCTAAAGGCATAGTACAGAGAAGCATAATATCAAAAATATTAAATAAACTCATATTAATTATAATTGAAAAGAGGATATATTTTTCCAGTTCTAATATTAATTATATTCTGATTTATTTATTGATTGATTGCATTCTAGAGGCTCTTTGGAACAAAAGTTGTCATATATTGCTGTTGTTAATGTTTATAGTTTTAATATAGTTTTATGTTGTTTTAATTCTTGATTGGAAACTGCTCAAAGTTTGTGTAGACAGGTGGCTATATAAATGTTTTAAATAAATAAAGATAGCAAAACCCAGAAAAGTTTTGAGGATGAATGTAGTACAAAACGTTGATATGGAATAGCACACGCTGAAAAGCAAAGTCTGATGTAAGAATACATGAAAATCAATGGGGATACGATCCATAACATAGAAATAATTAAACCTGCATCATAGCATCATAACAGTTGCATCAGTTTGTTTCAAGAGCTACTTTAAGCAAGCTGATGATCAATGCTTGCAATAACAAAGTTTAAATGGCAATCCATATTTTTATATTGGGTCTTTAAATCTGTTATTCTTCACAATGTGATTCTGAGATATGTGTGCTAGCAAAATTCATCATATGCTACAATTAATGAAAAGCATCTAACTGTTCCTTTTATATTTTTGCTCACAAACAAACAGAGAGGTATTTCCTTCTCAATGCTGAGTGAATATTAGCTAGGATGTATTTTTAGAAGGTATGTCTGGATATTTTTTTTGCCAGATCAAAATGAAGGTGTCTCTTCTTTTTTAGCAATGCCAAGTATGTGATTTACACACAGTTTAATTATTCAGATGTTTATTATATTCTACATAATGAAATTTGGACCCTCATATTTTCTTCCTACATGTTCAGTGCAGGCTGCAATTATAGCCACGGATATCTGTTTATTTGATGAATTTTGCTTCTTCTGCATAGTTTGATAAATATGGAAATAAGTCAAAACCTACTTTATATACAGTAATTAAAGTGAAAAATCTAGTCATGATGCAAATCCTTAATTGGACTCCAGGAGAGATATGCAGAATTTCTCTTTAATAATATGGGATGACTGGGGACAGAAAAACAAAGCACACTAAAATATGGTTTAGAAGAACGATTAATCACAAAATAGAAAACAACCAATTTAGCATGGCTCATTCAGTGACTCTCAAGGCTCAGGTAATGTTCTTTTAATCATCTGCCTCTAATATTAAGGTGGTGTCATGTTCAGTGAAAATAAAACACAATAGATATGCTTGCATTCTGCTAGAGCTTTAATTTGTAAACACTGCCTTTTCAGACACTCAAATTGTTCGGACTATTTAATGACATGTAAGTGAACGATCAAAGTAATGTGTAAAATGACTTAAACTGTGTTATTTAATGCATTAATTCATTAGCAAAAAAACTCGCTACTTGTCTCAGGGTATTTTGAATGGCTTCCTGTGCATTTTTCATTTGATTGTAATAAAATGCAAACAGCACCATTAGGATTGTTGGGGGTTGGGTTTCTTTTAAGCTCAGAAGTACCATGCATTTGTTAAGCAATATTACATGAATGTATATCCTACTAGTACAAACAGAACAAAAAAAACCCACCAGGAAATAATAATAAAGAAGAATTGGTTATCTTTTCAAACCCTGAATATATACTAGATCAATAAACATTTCATTGTCACTTAATTTGATCGTGAAAATATTGTTCTCCACATAGCTTTGTGTAATCTTCCATTGGGGGAAGATGAGAATCCTTTAATGAAAATATGCTGGATTTATCGTTCTACTTTATTTAAAGTACAAACTCCTCTGATCTTAGGAAGCTGGCTTTTATTTATGTAGGCGGTTTCTGTCCATTTCCTCAGGATTTGTTTCTCTTCCATTCTCCTGTAACATATGTCTTCTCGAGGATTATCAGGACAAACAGATAAAGTTGCCTTTTTTAAAAATATAGAAGTATAAATGAAATATGAAATAATGTGTCACACCCATCCATCTTGTTTACATAATTAACATGTATTTAAGATTGAAAATTTAAAATCTTTTATGAAATATGTAAAGCATCTTGGAAACTTGGATTCTGACAATTTTGAAGAAAATTGTGTGGTCCGTCTCCTCATCAGAAGGTCTATCCTTCTGTTACCCAGATGTGTCCATTGACTGAATCCATGACTGCAAGCAACCATGCTGAGAGTAACTGAAATCAGAGACGCTTGATCTTCACAATTCTAGCCACTGTTAAAACTCTTTCCGACCCACAATTCCTACTCCTTTTTTGACATAACCTAATCTGACTGTTGTCTTCTGTTGACCACCCTGAAATAAACTGGCATATTTTTTTCTGTGCACCTGCCATAAAACTTAAAAACTTCAAAACTGTCTCTGGCTTTGAAGTATCTTAAGAATAACAAGTTAACCTTTGATGACTTTTTCTTCCTTGAACCACATGCTTGAACATTTTAGTAACTGAAATGCAGCTTGAAAACAGCCTAGCTTTATATGAAAAATTAGCTTTTCTCATCCATATTAAAATTAAGACGCTCCAACTAATCATAATGAATGGTACATGCATATTATATTATCTAAATATGTATACCAAATTGGGGGGGGGGATAAATTTTGTTGTTCAATTTGGTTCAAATACTATACAATTTTTAGTATACTCCAAATATATTTTATTGGCTTTATTTCTTTAATTATAAAAGAGTCATTGATTGAATAAAAGAGTCCATTTTTCATGGATATTTTTCAACAATGGTCTGTGTTTCTATCTTGAAGAAAGCACCTTTTTTATATTCACTACAAAGAAAGTTATACAGAGGTGGCCTCATACCATGAGCACTGCCTGATTGTTACCTTTAGTTACAGTTATCAGTGGTATCTTCAGTGAGAACAATAAAAAGAACGGCACGCTAAAAATCAACATAGGCATATTTTATATGTAGACAAAAATTACATAAACTTATCAAAACTGAAGTCAAACAGAGCTTTAAGCTTTGTTATAAAAAGATGGTTTCTGTTTAGATGCTACCAGGATAAATTATTTGAGCGTTTTTCTGAAGTGACACTACATTCTGGATCATAGACTTCAATGAAATGCCAGACAGAATGGAGTTCAAAATAGATGAGTGTTAGAATAAAATTAGAAATATGTACATTGCTAAATGTTTTCTATTCTTCCCAGCTCTAGCTCTTGTCACTCTTTACCAAGTGACTTAAGACCAAAAACCTTAACTATACATTTCGTAGCCTGCTACATATTCACATACCAGCTTATCTGAAGGGATCATTTTCAGAACAATCTGAATTTAAAATCGTCTTTAATATCAGTAGTTTATTGATATATGTTCCCAGGGAATAATTATAATAATTTATAAAGCCTTGTTATAATGCAAGATGTTAATCAGTTTGTCTTGGGATTACAAACAATTATAATCCTCTTCATATCAGTTTGTATAGTTTGCTTCTTCTCTCTGCCATTTACAGGGACATCTAACATAAGCCCAGATAACCATGGAACAGCCAGGACTGAAACAGATGCCTTGACTTGCCTCACTACTATTATTAACTGACACATTTCTCATCACTGATTCAGTATTTATGCTTCCTGAGAAATCCTATCATTCATAAGTTTCTGTAGGACCCTAAACCTGCAGACCTGCTTATTGTACAGAGTATGGATGCTGTTAAAACAGTTTATTATATCCACCCCGTGAAAATATTCAGTGTGGTGGGCAGAATTCACACCAATATAGTTATTTAACTATTCCCTACCTCTTGCCATCTACTCCCATTTTGGATGGTATCAACTAAGAAGTATTTCTTTCACCATATTTACCTGATACTATATTGTCTATGTTACTTTTCTCTAGAGATCATATATGTTTAGTTCTCAAGTTTATAAGAGATGCCTCTTATAAACTATCTCTTATAATATAGTACGTCTGTAAGCCACTCAGAGTCACAAGACAGTGAGATAGCCGGCAGACAGACAGACAGACAGACAGACAGACAGACAGACAGACAGACAGACAGACAGACAGACAGACAGATAGATAGATCTTATCTCCCAAATATTCCTGTTTTTCTCATATAGCCCAGTATTAGTTCTGAACCACAGTGTGCTTGAGGGAATCATTTCAAAGTGCTATATTATTTATATCTGATCATATTTTATTACAATAACATTTTTTCTGCTATATTGTGACTTGTGTTTGCTGTTTCATTCTGCTCTAATATTTTCCCATGTTTCTCATAAAGATGATGTTCTCTGAGATCCTTTTTCCAGTCCTTGCACACCCCATTGATGATGCTATATATATAATTTTATATTGAGAGAGGAAGTTCTAAAAATAAGCATATTTCACAAAATAAAACTACTCCCAAAATAACCAGCCCCACTTTCCTGAGTGACCTTGCTCATCTAAGTGATTCTTGGCAATCAAAAGGTTTCCCTTGTCACTTGTAGCAAATGATAGGTTCAGCAAGATTCAACCACTGTATTTGTTACTCAGTAGCAGTTTCATAGTGTCAGTAATTATCTGAGGGCCCTCAAAACAAAGAAAAGTTGCAATTAGTACAACAGATAGAGTTGTGCAAAGACCTTCCAGGACACCGGCCAAGAATACCTGGATCTGTGACTCAATTTCCTTGAAATACTTCAGTAAATCTCTGGTATTTAACTTTAAAAGGATAGACCACATCACTCTTTTGATACATTATTTTTTACTTTTGAATGATCACCCAATTTCATTTATAAACCCAATATTTCCACCTCTTGTTTATAATTTGGTTATTTTTTCTTACAACTTTAAATGGAAGTTCAGTTGTACACTGTCCTGGAATAGGGAAGTACTGTAGAACAGGGGTCTCCAACCCCTGGTCTGTGGACTGACACCGGGCTGAGGCATGCCAGCAACCAGGCTGCGCAAACAAGCAAAGCCCCATCTGTGGGATGCAGGCAGCACGTGAAACCACAGCCCCTTCAGTCCATGGAAAAACTCTCTCCACGGAACCAGTCCATGGTGCACCAAAGGTTGGGGACTGCTGCTTTAGAAGAAGGAGTGGCAGAAGCTGGGAGTGTGAAGTCAAACAGGAATCAGCCTAGAGTCCCTATATAGCCACAAGAGAACTTCACACATGATAAGTACCACCCCATCCAAAGTCAGAAATAAAATAGCCCCATATCTGGGCAGCCCAAGCACACACAGACAGTCAGCTCTGTTATTCCTTCCCATCCAAACCTGCATATACTCTAGACACTGGGACATAGCCTCAATAGCCTCACCTGGCTGCTCCTGGATCAAAAGGTATAATTGAGTAGCATTGACACATTGATGATACTAAACCCCAAACCAGTGGATGACCTCACCCAGTGTTTCATGTGGATACTGAAAAGGGAAAGGTGAAAAAGAGTAGAATCCTGCAGCATTCTACATAGGATGGGCTTAAGGAGTGATCTCCCTCCCTCACCAAGACCAACTGGAACTTGCCCTAAAGAAGGAAGAGAAACCCTATAAAACAGTACCCCCAACTCTAACCTACAGAGCCAGCTCAGAAGGATACGTGATCAGTGGTATTGAAAGCTGCTGCAAGATCAAGGAGCACAAGGATGGATGCACCACTGACATCCCAGATCCACCACAGGTCACCAGCAAGCATTATAAAGACAGTCTCAGTACTAAATGCTGGGAAGAATCCCAACTGAAATGGATCTAGATAATCCTTTCAGGTTCTCATCAGCTGCACACCAACCACTTTCCCAATAATATTTCACAAAAAGGGGAACTTAGAGAGTGGTCAGTTGTTGAAAACCATTGAATTCAAGGATGATGCCTTGAGGAGGAAATGCCCCCTCACCTTTTTCAAGACTGAGGTGCTTCAAAGAGACCAGATCATAGTAGCCTGAGCCCTATCATGAGTAACAGTTCTGGCCCGGATCCAGTAAACAATTGACTGAGCTCAAAGCAGGGAGAACCTTGTCCATTTCCTCAGGAGTCACCGATTCAAACTCACCCCAGATCATTCCCCCAGTCTCTGACCCAGGCATGTCAACCTGCTCTGGCCAATCAGAATCCAAGTTGAAGCAAATCTGAGTGACCTTACCCATCAATAGCCTGAACAATCCTCATAGCAGTCCAATAGATGTCCTGAGGGTCCCTCATTTCTGCCATTCAAGAACATTGAAGAACACTGCAGTGTCTCCACTTCTCCAGACCACCATACTTCAATATCCTTCAACATATTGCAGCTCAAATTCTTCTACTGATCACTGTATATATAATATGGAAATCAGGAATGTGATAATTGTTGACTATTGTGTATGTGTTGATGTTGTGCAGTGCTTGGACTTCAAAGGAAAAATGTTCTTTGTATACACAGGGATACAAACATAATTCTTGCTGCATCAAACCAAACAAATATTTTCCCAGGATCAAACAGTAGCTGTGGAGAACAGCCATGCAGCCCTAAGAAAAGAGAATTGCTTTAAGGAGTGGTAGATGGGTGCTGTACGAGCATTCCAATGCTTTTCTTTCATTATGTCTGAAGAACTGCATAAGCGTAGTATGTGATTGGGAAAAATATGCTAATACTAATATGTGTATAGTCATTTCAGCTTTGTCTTTTCTTTTGTACTGATTGACAATTAATAAAAAGAACATTAATATTGTTTTAACTCAAAGCTGGCCTCCAAGAATTTTCTTTTGTATGAAATCCCCACATATCTCTCATGCTCAGATAGGAGAAACATTAGCATGTAAAGGAATTGGGTCATTTTATTCTCATATGCTTCTTCTGTACAAATAAAATTTCCATTTCCATCTTATAATATATGAAACAAGGCTAAGTAATTTCAACTAGCCTCACTTCCTTTTTTTGTTTTACACCTTCTTAGGGAGAGGTTTGGTTTACACTACAACACATTTTGGTAACAAAAATCTTCTTTTAAATCTTCAATTTCACAACATATGGACAGACTTAAGCATAGTTTCAATTGGGAAATTGTGATCATCCTAAACCAAGCCAAATCCAAAAATGCTAAAGAATTTTTGCCTGGTGCTCTGACAAATTGGCTATCAATAGACACACAGACATGAACAACATCTACATATTGTGCAAAAAAGACAGACAACAAGCCAAAAAGCAAACCAAAAGACCAAAACACCTTCCCACTAGCAATCAACACCCAGATGAACATAGATTAACATCAAGATTAACATCAGATCAATAATCAAGAAGCAAACAATACCAAAATCAAGAACAATCAAACAGGAGAAATCAAAGATATGAGTATAGATTAGGTGAGAACTGGCTCAAAAACAGTAACTATGAGAGGGACCTTGGAGTCCTAGTGGATGATCACTTGACTATTAGCCAGCAATATGCAGCAGCAGCCAAAAAAGCATAAATAGAGGCGGTTTCTGGTTTGTGATCGTGGCGCCGATGGACGTTCCGAGCGATCGTTCCCTCCGCCATCCAGTTTTCTCCCACCAGGGGACCCTGAAAAGGGTCAAAAGTCATCCTGGAGGGGCGACAAGCATGAAGAGGACCCCCGACTGATCGAGGAAGGGAAGCAGCCCTCCTGTTTGACCCAGGGCAGCTCTTCCAACTGACATGGCCCATCATTCACGTGGCCCATCACTAATGCCGTTTCCAGCCGAGGCCAAAATTACTATCAAGCATTTCGAAAGAACCACGGAGGAATGGGTGAGATCCTACCTTCTTTGTATCCCAAGTACTTTCCTGTAAAAAGCTTCTTGAAACTTCTTCCCCCTGCAAGGAGAGAGGAAAGGGAACGTCTTTTTCCCACCCTCTAAAATGGCGGCATCTGACTATGCAGGGAAAATAAAGCCTTAAAGAGAACAACTAAGTAACTAGATTTGCATTTTTCTGATATTTGGGGACCCAAAAAGTTCCTACTTTCACGAGGACCTGTTATTTTACCTACTTGTAAAAAAGATGAAAAAGAATTTACATTGGATAAAAACTCAGTCCGGGTTCTGAAAAGGATTCTAAATGCTACCAGGGATATCTTGTGGCAAAACGTGGTACAGCAACTAAACATTCTTGACAAAGAGACCTGTTTACAGCCTAGACCTGTCCTTGGTATTATCTAAAAAAAAAGATAAAAGGCTGTAAGAACAGCTGTGAGGTGAAATTGGCTTTTAAGAACTGTGGAGGTGAATATTTACTGACTCTTTATTTAAAAATAGCCTCCACTAAAGGACTACCTATAACCATTTCAGAAATGGAGGAGGACCAGCAACAAACCTCGATTAACTATAAACTTATACTTGAAAAAAATCTTGAAGCTACCAAGATAATTAAATCCAGACTGAAAGACAAAGGCGCCAGCTTGAATCTACAAATTGAAACCCAGACTCCAACTAAAGAACTTACAACTCAGAAAGCAACAGAAATGGAAGAAATTAATACCAAGTCAGAGGACCTTGAAGAACAGCAACTACAATATATTGAAAATGCTCACAACCAAACCCTGACTGCAACCAAAGAACCTACAATCCAAAAAGTAACAGAAGCGGAAGAAAGTAATACCAAGATAGAGGGTGTTAAAGATCAACAAGGATAGCATATTGAAAACTTAGATAACCAAACAACAACTACAAAACTGAACATGACCTTTTACTTAAACCAGAAGAAACCTGGGGAAGAAGAAGACCAGACCAAATTGAAGACAAAGATACTAGAGCAAATATGGAGAACTGATCCACCAGGACAACAATTTAATGATTATAAATGGGCCTCTGGAAAATTGATGACTAGATGGTCTCCTTTGATTCAAGCAATATGTGCAAGAATGAAGGGAGATCTATCTGATGATTTAAAGGTACTGGCATGGAAGCCTGGTTGGCACAAAAAGAAAGCTAGAGTTAGGTTTAAAAAATGGGGTCTTCTGACTCATTAGAAAGGATTTTAAAGTCTCAATTAATGGGCTAAAGGGAGATTTTGAGATGAAGGGAAAAATGATTATTAGATTTAAATATTCTGGAAAATGATAAAAAAAATAAGGGACTAACTGGCTTACTACTTAGGATTTAGATTTATAAGGGAAATTGAAAATAATTATTAGGAATCAGTCTTGAACTATTCTTTAGCCCAAAAAATATAGTTGATGGATTTGAGACAATAAAGGTTATTATGTTTGTAAGTAGTGATGTATTAGGATGAGAAATAGAAAATCTATATGAAATAGAATAAGAATATATTTAAGTAAGTAATATGTATATTTTAGATATTATAACTTTCACGCAGTGAAATAAAGGAAATTTGGGTTGCCAGGAATTTAAATACTATGGAGGTTAAAGGCACATTGGAATATTGTAATGAAAAATGAAAAATTAGCTAAAACTTAAAAACAGGATATGGATATGTATAAGCAAAAAATATATTGATAAATGTTTTAATTGAGTTTGTCATGGTTAGAAATTTACTAATTTAAGTATGATATATTGAATGTTAAGAGAAATGCAACCTGAGATATGTATTAGAGACTTTGTTATTGAACTATTGACTGCCCAGTCACCACGCTGCTTTCCAAGCACTTAAATGTAAAACTGGAAAACCAATAAAATTTGTTTGTTGTTTTTTTTTAAAAAGCATAAACAGAGGCATAGAATTAAGATCACACTAAGTATTAGTACCGCTTTATAAAAACCTAGTGAGACTACACCTGGAATACTGCAACCAATTTTGGTCACCATACTACAAAAAAGATGTTGAGACCTTGGAGAAAGTTCAGAGAAGAGCAACTATGATGATCCAAGGCCTGGAGACTAAAACATATGAAGAACAGCTGCAAGACTTGGGTTTGGCTAGTCTAAAGAAGAGAAGAAATAGGGATGACATGATAGCAGTATTCCAGTATTTGAGAAGCTGCCACAAAGAGGGGGTCAAATTATTCCCCAGAGCACCACAGGGCAGGACAAAAAACAATGGTTGGAAACTGATCAAAGAGAGAACCTGGAATTAAGGAGAAAGTTCCTAACAGTGAGGACAATTAACCAATGGAACAGTTTGCCCTCAGAAATCGTGGGTGCTCCATCACTGGAGGTTTTTAAGAAGAGACCAGAAAGTCACTTGTCTGAGATGGTATAGGTTCTACTGCTTGAGTGGGGGGCTGGACTAGAAGATCTCCAAAGCCCCTTCCAGCTCTATTCTATTCTAAAAACCTCCAAGACCAACACTGACAGTGCAAGCCACTAGAATATAAAATGAGAGCAAACCCCACTCCTTACTAGCACAGATGATATTACCTAGTTTGGGTAATGAAATGCCAACAAGAAAAGAACCAAGCTCAGAGAGCACCACGGACCCCTCATTTTTTAATCTGTCTGTCTCTTTCTCTCTCTCTCTGCCCTCCCCTCCCCCACTATACATTATGTATACATTGACAGGAAAAGCATCAAATGTCTACTTGAACTTTTATTAGGACTAACTAAAGCTCATTAAGAATTTTTTGGGGGAATGGGGGCTGTGTTATGATTTTTATATTTACTCCTACCTCCTAAACCTCAGAGAATATATAACTTGTGAAACAAAATTCAACACTGAGTTACTTGTTGAAAGGAAACATATTTTACAGTTAAAACACCAAATATTATTCAATCTCTTTGAGGATGAGAGGGAAAACCTCCTCGTTTCTAGCATGAAAATAGTTGCTATGAGATGTCCAAAACTACATTTCCTTACATTTCCTAAGATGTTATTTAAAATAAATTTATCATGAAAGAAAGCTCCATGCAGTGCAATCCAATATAGTTCCTTGGACATTGCATCCACTGAGTTAGGGCTTATACCTAAGTAATAGTGTACATGATAATAGTCTTTAGTATTACTATTCTGTATAGTACAAGTAAAGAAAAATTATGATGAAAAATATAGCACCAATGAAGACAAATTCCAGTTAAAAATCCAGTTTGTCAGTACACTGAGTCCCAACTAAATAACAATACAGTTTTACATAATAAGAATTCTTATGATTTTATATGCCCCCATATTGTTTCCTATGAGATGTAGGTTTAAGAGATAACATTTTATAAGTTATAGCTATAAAAAGGGCTCCTGACCTTTTAGCACCATTAAAAGATTTGGAATATTGAAAGCATGTTATGGTTCTTCTCCCAAGATGACTACGAAGATGATACAACTGGGCGTGGCCAGTTATACAACACCCATTTATCAGAAAACCAACTGGAAAGAGATTGCTTTTCTCCCCTTCCTCTGGTTTCCTGGAGTGCTCTCCACCACTTCAGCTTACCTATCTTTTTTTTTCTTGGCAGGAGGGCATTCTTTCAAATTGAGCACAGAGCTGCCGCCTCCTAGCTCTTCCAATTTTTAAGGATGCCTCTGGATATATGTTGTACTTGCAAGCATTCTTGAACATTTATGCTTGATAAAGTACAAGAAACAATATACGAAACTGCAACAGAATGTATTGAAAGCAGAGATTTGCCAGGAGGGAGAGATAAAGGAAATAATGTTGATTTCCTTTTATTTTCTCTTCTATCTGTATTTTTTTTTAGATTGCTATTTCTTTTTCCTTTGTTATGCTTTTTGCATAACATTGCTTACTCCAAACAAGGAATACTGGAATGTAATGGGTATTTCTATATGTATACAGTATATGAATATGTGAGTTTATGCTTCAGGTCGGAGTGTTAAGAATAAAAGAATACAAGAGATGCCTGCTGGATTGAACCTCTGGCCCATCTACTCTGCAGTCTTTTCTCACAATGGCCAACTAATATACCAAGAACCCTATTAGTGTCCAAAATCTGCAGCATGCTAGTTTCCAATTCGATTTCTTTAAAAACACTAAAAACTAGATGAATTAAAGTAGTGGTTCCAAGGAAGATGTCTTAGGCAAACTGAAGTCTGCTGATGTTATGTAGGACACCCAGGAACCTAAGTATCTAATCATGCTACTGTTATAATTTAACATATGTGACACTTGATTCATATATTTTTTTCTCAATTTCTTAACTCCTAAGTTTTCTCAATGACAATTGTCACCCAAAAATATTTTTTAAAATATCAAAAGATTTCAAAAAATCTAAGACTTAACCATTAGTTTTGTAAATGTCTCAGAAACTTTCTGTTGAAATGCAATCATATTTATGATTTACTCTTGTCATTACATTCAGCAGAATACCTTACTTAATAATATTCCTTATCTGGTATTTCAAAATTTAAAAGAAGTTGCATATTCCTCCAAAACCCCTCTTGGGTGAATAATTTATATGACTATTTCAATTTATCCAAATTATTTTATAAATCCAGTGCTGTGATGTTCATTATAGCCAGGAAACATTAATTCTTCTCTGGAACATGCAAAACTTGCTAAGTCTGGGATTTTAGCAACCTGATTTTGTCAAATGATTACACTGAGTCAATCTGAAGTATACAACTGTCATTGGCATAAGCCTTATGCCAATGATAGAATGATAGAATCATGGCATCATTGGACTAGAAGAGAAATGTGTTTGGGGGGGGTCCCTGTTTTTATCCGTTTATATTTTTTTTAAGGTTGTTAGACACCCAGAGTCATTGATTTGAGATGAGCAACCATATAAATTAAATAAACAAACTTGAAGGTTTTCTGATGTAATCACTCATCCGGGGAAGAAATATTATCCTAAATAAATGACTGGCCAAAAATTTCCAATGAAGAAGTACCCACAGTTCCAGGATGCAGACTATTCCTAAAGTAGTTGGGAAATTCTTCCTTGAGTGTGCCTCTATTTCTGTAAAGTGTCCATCTATCAGAAGGTCCTTCCAATGGAACACTACCTAGAAAGTTATGGAGCCCTTTCAACCTTAGGAACCTAAGAACTCTTTCAGCTCTACCCTTGAGAGCTATGAAGAATAAATCCATATCTTCTTCCCTTTGAAGGATACCCCATACAACTAATTGAAGGCTACTATTATGTCTCAACCTTCTCTATTTCAGGATAAACAGTAACCATCCATTCAGATTTATATCTGTTTTTGATATAGCTACTACAAATAGAATCCAGAGCTGTGCAAAGACTGAATGAAGTACTTCCAAACATGAACGAGTACATTCCCAAAAGGTAGATGTACAAACACCTCATTTCAAAACATTAAAATGTTTCGTTTATTTTGCAGGATTATACAGGTTGTTCTCGACTTACAACAGTTCATTTAGTGACTGTTCAAAGTTACAACACCACTGAAAAAAAGTGACTTATGACCATTTTTCACACTCAGGGCTTTTTTTCTCATAGAACGCCCAGAACGGAGTTCCAGCACCTTTTTTGGATGGAACCTTGTAGGGTAGACAAGGCGGGTTGCATGATGTGTGTGAGTTCCAGCACCTTTTTTTTTTTTAGAACAAAAGCACTGTTCACACTTATGACCTTTCTAGCATCCCCATGGTCACGTGATTTTTCATTTGGATGCTTGACAACTGGTTCATATTTGTGACTCTTGCAGTGTCCTGGAATCACGTGATCATCTTTTACGACCTTCTGACAAGCAAATTGAATGGGGAAGCCAGATTCACTTACTAAACAATTACAGTGATTCACTTAACAAATGCAGCAAGAAAAGTTGTGAAATGGTGCAAAACTCACTTAACAAATTTCTCACTTAGCAACATAAATTCTGGGCTCAATTGTGGTCACAAGTCAAGGACTACCTGTACAGCTATTTTACATGTTGCTCCTGCCTGCATCTTTGAAGTGACCCAGCTGCTGAAACTTTCATTTACTAAAGTTCTGTCAAAGCATAAAACAATAATTTAGGCAATGAATTAAAACTGACATGTGAGTGAAAAGTTATAAATAGGACATATATGTGATGCAATCTGCAAATATACACGAATCATCTTCTAGAATATTGTAAACTAAAGAAAATACAGATCACCATGAAGAAAGTTTATCTATGTGGCTGCTAAGTGTTGAGACTGACCTGATGGCACATAATGAATGAATCAATAAAAAAAAAAATAGACTGATTTAAGAAGTAAGAATGGCTTTCATTTTTGCTAAGGCACATTGAATTGTAGAGTTAGAAAGGGTCCATTAAGCTGAACCAACCACCTGCTCAATACAGGAATCCCAAATAAACTATTTCTAATGTAGGACTATCTAGCTTTTGACTAAATTTGTCCCCTGAAAAAAATCCCACCACTTCTTTCCACAGACTGAGCTGCTCAAACCATTAAAAAAAAATCCGATTTGTAACAAAATCTTCCTTTTGGTAATTTAAATCTATTATTCTGTCTTCTGTTCTGTTTAATAGAGAACAGAGCCTGACTGTGACATTTTTTCAGGTACTTGAAAAAATTATTATATGTCAGTTAATCTTCTCTGTTCAAGGCTAAATAATCCCAGTTCCTTCTTCATGGAATTCAGTACCCTTTCTAGTACCCTGATCAATTTCATGGGGCTTTTCTGAACCTGTTTGTTTGTATTTGCATGTAATAAGATCGTATTTAAATAACTCAGAATAATGTGAAACTATTATCCCCTTTATTTTATAATTTCTGCTTCTATGGATTCGGGTTAATCTCTGTTTTCTGACCTTTTCTTTATCTTCTTTAACATTTTATACTGCAGATAAAAACGTTGGTAGAAAGAAGTCGTTTCTTGTGTCTGGAAAATATTTTATAATTATACATGAAAATGTATATGCTTTTACTTGCTTTGGAATTTCCTGCATTTATGGTTCTAATGTGAAATTTACATTTGCATCAGCAAGAATAAAGCCTTCTGTTTTAATCTAACATTTTTACCTATTTTTTTTAGGAAAAAATATATTAACAGAAAAAGAGAAAGAACAAAAAGGAAAGAATAAAGGAGTAAACTCAGATGAATAAGCAAGTGATTTACAAATATCATAAAAATTATAATTTTCATTATTTCATTAAGTGTTTATAGATAGCTGGATATATTATGTCATTTTAAAAACCTGAAAATTGCTGTTAAACTCTAAGCAGAATACAAATACTGGAAACAATATACAGCACAGTATGACTCCTAATATGAAATGGTAAACTATGATAAATTCTGTCCACACTACTAGAAAAGTCTGTTCTAATTTTAAAAGACCCATAAAACTGAAATATTAAAACAAATATCCAAATGTTGATGTGGTACAGATCCATATATTAAATTGTAATATAAAAGGGGCTTCCAAATTAAATGAAATTCTATATCAGATTTACTTTTAAGATATGAAATTCTAGACATCAAAGTGTTTCCTCACTACTTAGCCATTCTTCCATAAAAAGACTCAAAAGATCCTTTCCGAATATGTTGAGGCTGCAAATAATCATGGGGGGAGGGGGGAGCAGCATTAAAGAAATCTGGACTAGAAGATTCTTCAGTTAGAGATAGTATTCTTCTGCCTGGAATTCACATTAGCAATTTCAAACAAAAAGAAGCATTTCGGGCATCAAAGGTGTGAAAAGCAGATGAGTTTCACATTATTTAGTCATTCTTGGTATCTTGGATGCTGCTGGCAACTGAACTGATATCTCTTGAAAACACTTCCTTTTGAACTCAATTGGATTTAGTCAATAATGAATGACTTACTTTACTTACCAGCACTGCGTGGGGCAACTGAAGTATTGCCTCTGGAACTATTTACTGGTAGGGAAAAAAGTGGAAGAAGTGAGAAGGATAGAAGTGAGAAATGGATGCTACTTTTTTCCCAGTAAAGTTTATTCTTTAGAAATGTATCCTTTTTTTTAGGAATGAACTATTTTATTGCTGTATAATAGCATTTGTACTTTTGTAGGTTGGCTGCAATCTAAAGATTGGAACGAACCTTGTATTCATATTCTTCTCAGTCAAAGGGAATAAAATGTCATCTTACTACCGGTATTTCACTGAAACTAAGACTGGGTCTTTTTTTTTTTTTGCCTCCAAAAGAGGCACCAGGTCTTATTTTTGGGGCATGTCTTATTCACCTCCGGCACCGACAGCCCTGCCCCGCAGGTCCACTTCCTCTGTGCCCAAAGGAGCAGCTTCATTCTGCAGCTGTATTCTGGTCTGCATTTTGCAGTCAGGCCTTTCTGGAAGGCCATTGCAGTTGTGTACCGAGCTATGGATTCAATCCTTAGCTTGGTTCTTGGCTGCAGAGGTCTTGCAGAACTGAGCTATGGATTCAATCCATAGCCCGGTTCTTGGCTGAAGAGGCCTTCCGGAAAGGCCTGTGACTGAGAAATGCAGTCCTGGCTGCAGAAGATGCCTCAGAAGAAGAAATGGGCCAGCAAGGAGAGGCCTGGCTGCAAGGTAAGCGGGTGCGGGGCACATGGGGCAGATCCATATCTCTACCCCTAGCTTGATTTTAAGTGTGTGCCTTGCCCCCAAACTAGGGCTTATTTTGGGGGTAGGGCTTATATTAGACCTACCCCCAAAAATCAAGCTAGGGCTGATTTTTGGGAAAATAGGTATAAATTTGTGGGTTGTGGGATCTGAGTGTTATTTGAATCCAGTTTCTGCCAAACTTTCAAGTCTACATTATTTGTGGTTCCAGGTAATGTATTTAACATATATTCAGAAGAGATCCCTAACACCGCAGCAGGTATTTGTGAGTGAGCATATTCAGGTTAAATAATAGCTGTATAAATGGTTTACAAAGCCCAGGGGAAAGAATTATATCTACCATACTTAAACATAACCCTGATACATAAATCTTATTATTCTTTCTCTCACATTATGAACAACCTCTTTGATACAACGTTTGGTGATAGCAGTTAAAAAAAACTAATTGACTATTTACTGCTTAGTTGTTTACAATTTACTGCATCACTTCTTTCTATGTAGCAGTTGGCTATGTTCAAGAAATGTACATGAAATTAAATCTATATGTGAGTGTGGATGTCTGCGTACCTTTTTATTTATTTGTGTTTTGAGAGCCTGTTGGAAAGTTTGCATTGTCCAGAACTATAGCTCACCCTTAACACATCTTTTTTCACTGCCTGCAAAGTCTGGGACTCCAGATGTTATAAAACAGTAGCTCCCATCAATTCTAGTCAATGTAGCCAAAGGTGAGGCATGTTGGGATTTGCAGTCTGACGACATCTGGAAGGCCGCATGTTGTTCACCTTTAAATTAGACCATAATCATACTACCTATTCAAAGATTAGATCTATATTGAAAGAATCAGATAACAGATAACAGAATAAGAATTGGAAGGGACCTTGTAGGTCATCTATGCTGGGGGGTTTTCAAAAATCACTCTAATTCATGTAGAGAGTGGGGTGGGGGAGAATCTTGTTTGGATTTTTTTTAAAAAAGTGCCACTGTAAATTAGATAAAATTCTTGCTAGCAAATCACTGAAATACCTAGACAAGAGTATCTTTGATCTAATCACAATAAGCATTGGAACAAAGTCATCCAGGCTTTTTTTTCCTTCCCAAAAAAAAAAGGCTATTAAATGGGAAAGAAAATAAAAATGAGGCTCTGCAGTAGAAATAAAATATGGCTATTTTTATTGGTTCCCCCCCCCCCACAACTGAACATCCTTGCATTTACCATCTGACAATTCTTTTGATAAAACACTTGCTGCAATCAGGTGAAGTAGGTTATTAATGGTTCTAAAAAGATATACAGGATTGCCTCATCCTGCGGCAATTAAGGTTGTGAAGTAAGTGTATTTAATATCTCCAAGGGCCTGACTGTAATGAAACAGGTGATCTTTCTAAAATTGCCATTGTTTATCTCATTTAGAATCCTTTAGCTTTTTTAAAAAAAATTATAATAATGAACAATGCTATGACTTCCGACTCCAGTGGGTAGCCTGCATACCCAAAACTTTCAAAAGCAGAATCCCCTTCAGGAAAATTAAGCCTGTAAACACACCCTGCATTCAACTAACATTTTGCCAGATGCGTACATTTCCAATGTCCCTACATGCTGTCAATTCACATTTTGAGAGGGAACACAGTAAGGCACTTCCTCTCTATGTGCATATGCTGTGATTGACAGTAAAATAGGCTGAATGCTATTGAGACAGACTTTTTTAAAGAATTATATGCCTGGAGTGGAAGAGTCTATTATATGTTCTGCAAGTGATAAAGACTTCTGCAAATTTGACCAGGACTCTTCAACATTATTTGAGTATAATTGGTTTGAAGATTTGGTATCAAAACTTCCCCCTAGAAATTCATCCATATTTATCAATAATTTAATAATTTATGCTTGTGTGTATGTGTAATCTCACATCACATCAAGCAGATATACGCAATTGCTTTCAGAAGCCCATGACTTTTTCCTTTATGTTCCACTATCACAACCTGAGAGCTGATGAATTATCCTAGTCCTATTCCTTTCATAACCTGAAATTACTGGTTGGTAAAAGATAAGTTCCTATCAATGGTATGAGAGCAAGAATGAAGAAGCTGCAGCACTTCTGATGTTGCTTGTCTATGATTGTCAGCATTTCTCTACAGTGGCCAGAGTTCCTGTGCTGATCACAGTTGCCATTTAGCAATACCAGTCATCGGTTCCCCATCTCTGACTAAGAGCATTTGGCAGTTCCCCTTTCTGTCCTCTCTTTATCTCTACAGAGACTCACATTATTTTTTTTTCTGCTTTCACATACATTCTATTTGGTGTTTCCATAACTGAATGAAAAGAAACCTGAGGACAAATTGTGCTATTTAATGCCAGCTACTAAAACATGAGTGCACATTCAATGAACACATGAGGAGGTATCATATGGTGACAGATTTTACCACTTGAACACATTTCATGAGAAAGTTTTTTGCTCCTCTCCACCTTAGGAGTTTATAGGAATTGTTCATGGAATAGGTGGAAAAGAATGCTTGGTAATCATCAGCAAATGATACAGAAAAGTACAGGTAGTCCTTGTTTAGCAGCTAGAATTGAGACCAGCAACTTGGTCATTGAACATGGCAGTCACTAAGTGAAACCATGACTGTGTTTGTGATGTTATTTCAACTTTCCTTTGCTTTAATGCTTGCAGAGGTCATAAATTCAAGGATAGGTTTATAAAGTTATTTTTTTCATCATCCTTCTAACTGTGGACGATCATTAAGTGAAACAGTTGCCAAGTGAAGATTACTTATAAAAATTTTAGAAACTATTGAGTTACCTCTGTTGACACTTAAAACTAAAGTTTGAAAATACCATGTGTCCCCATATTAAAAAAAAATAACAGGAATATTCTGAAGAAAAATTACAGGTCTACAACCGCCTTATGCGTAGCACCAAATCTCATTACTATTCTTTTTTTTCCAAATACCTAACCCCAATAATACTAATAATTAGTCACTATGGCTCTGAAAAATGTGATAGTGCCTTTTGCTTTTTGAGCAAAATGACCTTCAAAACAGTTTTAAAGAAAAGTAGCTCCTCCATTTCTCCAAAGTAAAATAAAGTTGTCCCATTGTCTTATTTGGGGTGGTTTGTGAGGTCTCCTCTGTCACACCGACCAGTTCAAAAACATTTCCCATAATATCTCAATAAACCACTTTAAGTTCCAGCATAAGGCTCTACATTCAAAGGATTGGATTCAGATTTAGGTTTGTGTGGACCCATTAACAACTGAAGTCCCATATGAACTTAACTAGGACAAAATCTGGATTCAAAAATACAGGTCAATATAATCTTGCTCTATTCACCAGGTATTATCACTTCAATTATAAAATACCCTGGATGAAAAAATGCGGGGTTTTCCTGGTTGCTGAGTTAAAAGGTCACAGTTGAGAGAAAGTGCCTTGAAGAAGATCTCAGTTCTTCCAAGTAGCAGATTATCATAGTGAAGTTAGCTTGTGTTTTTTCTTGCTCTCAAATATAAACTATATAAACTTGAATAATAAATAAATATTTTATGCAGGAAAAAGCCAGATGTCCATATAGGAAATTTAAAGACAGCTTAACTGGTAATATAAATATTACTGTTTTGATTTGGTTCACAACAGCTTGTTGCATACCGAAGTTAAAGAATAAGATGGCAAGGTATGCACCTATCCCAGAATAACTCTGCTTTTCTCATTATCTTTCATTTTTTCTTTTGATATTAAATCACTTTAACAGAGATCATCTTTATTTTGCTTTGATTTGTTAGTTTGCTTATTTTATAACCTACCTTTCTGAGAGAACTATGTTGTTGATTATGGACTTGGAACATACTTGGAACAGCAAGCAATTAAGAGATCATGAGTGAGGAACATTGTTGATTGCCTGTTGCTGTTACTAAGAAGATACCAGCACTCTAGCTCTGATAGAAAGGAATAATACATCTGGTTTATCATTGACAGCAGGAAACCAGCTATCTTTAATAGATTATTAGAGGGGAAGAGGATAACAAAGAAAGGGAGATAATGTATGTGATTGTGTGTGTGTGTGCATGTGTGAAAGATGACCATGTAAATATCCCTGTGAATTGAAAATTATTCCTTAACTGAGTCACCTAAAATATAGTCCAACTAGGATGAAAAAAGTCTGGGTTAAATCAACCAGTCATGATTTTGGTTGATTTGGCCCAGAGAGGCAGTCTTTAATTAACCTACCCATCAAGATTTGTTTGGCAATAAAAAATATAATTTATGGGTTGAGTAATACATTAGACTTTTTTGAAGCAGTAAACGAATCTAATTTATAAGCCCTGTTGGCACAGAGGTTAGAATGCAGTATTGCAGGCTAACTCTGCCCACAGCCAGGAATTTGATCCTAACCGACTCAAAATTGATTCAACCTCCCATCCTTCCAAGGTTGATAAAATGAGGATCCAGATTGCTATATCAGATCAATCTTTTGCATTTTGCTGGGAATAGCCTTTTACCTCTGAGCCTCAGAAACCATGAGGGGACTCTGGAAGAGTATCAGAAATCTCCAGGGATCATCTGAGGAAGAGATTCAGAAACTGAAACAGAAAAATCCATTTGAGGCAGTGTTTTTCTTACTAGAAATACTGTAGGTAAATAATCTAGACAGCATTGCAACAATTCTGTTGTTTTTATTTTCTTGCATGTTAAGTTTGATATTGATGCTCTCTGATAGCTATTGCCTGTATCAAAGCTCAGTCCTTGTGTCTGTTTGATGCAGCTTGGCAGTTCTTCCCATCTTATGATATGCCCAAGATTTTATTTCTTTTACTGAATTTCTCTGAGGAAGATTTTCTATAAGACACTGCTTGTGATTATAGCAGCACTGTAGAGATTCACTATATTCTTCCTTTTTTCATGCATGTGATTACTAAAATTTGAAAAAGAAAGCTCCACATTTCTTTCTTTTACATTTTTCATAATGTTGATTTGGAATTATACATTGTACTTTCTATTTAACTCCTAAAATGGAAGTGACTGATTTTCCTAATAACCACACTCTACAAAAATCCAACTTCAGTGTCTGGATTTGATGCAATGGAGTATCTGTTCCTCTTTATTATCATCACTACCATCATCTCTTTCACACATCAGGGTTAAAAGGGAGGATTCCAGGTGAGGGCACCTTCCTGGAATGAAGATGGCGGCATCACTAACTACCAAGCGAGTACATCAGGGCAAGAACTTGGCCCAGAAGGTTGTCAACATGGAAGATTTCTGGGATAGGAGGTTTAAGATGGCTCCGTCAGCCCTGATGCCAGGAGATCTCTCTTCCCCTTATTATTCTATTCTTATTTTTATTACAGCATTATGGCCAGCAATGACTCAACAAAGTAGCTTGAGGAAGCAAAGTTTTGGCAGTACAGGAAACAGAATGTTGGTACTATATTAAGCAATTATAAAAGGTCTCTTTTTTATTAATAACAGTAACAAAGGTCTACAATTTTCTCCCGATTCAGAATTTTTGACATTTTTTTTCTCAATACCCCAAGTCCTTTAACTGATGACCTGTCATGCAGTTTCCTCAGGTGCTGTACTTGCAGAGCTGTCTCCCACTGGGTTTTCTGACACACAGCCTATTTCAGCACAGGGCAAATCTTGTGGAATGTGGGTGTTTTTCTTTCCTTTTGAGCAATTTTGTAAATGATTGCTTGCATGACATTTTCAAACTGATTCCAAAAATGGGCCAGATTCCTCTTAGAAAAGGAAAGCAAGTTTGTTTTTATTTTAAAATAGTCCAAAGATTTCACTCTGATTTCCAGGCTAATTTTTTTCTTTCTGTCTAAGGCCACATGTCAGGAAAGACCAGGGAAGGGAAAGAGGTCTCTAACAGGCAACTGAAATCTGCATGGAAAATATCCTTAAAAATCTTCTCCTATAAAAAATCTGGGTTTGCATCATGCAGACTGCGTTCTTGAGCCCTCAATGCCATTTTATATCAACAATAAGATGTGTCTGGAATATTTGGAACAATTGAAGCAAATTACTGTCATCAAGGGATCCCAGCAACTAAAAAAGAGTCTGTTTGCCAGAACCTGGAACACCCAAGATATGCCTCCAGTTGAGTGTCCACAAGAGATGGTCAAAAGAAATCAAAATGGTAGCCATAATGCTGCAGTCAAAGCACTGTCCTTTTTATAACAAAAAAAAAAAACTAAGCCTCTGTTTTCAGTGCCATTTCAGGGTGGTAGAGCATCACGCAGATTACACACCTTGAAACTTCAGGATCAGATTTAGAAGGATAAACTACTTTTCTTCTGATAATAAAAAATCTGCTTAAATCATGGGCTGCGGACCAGATGAGGCCGATACTATGGGACAGTGTCTCCAAAGATAGTGCTGTAAAGAGTGAGACGGAATCAGATGACAGTCTTTAGTCTGTCTGTCTGTCTGTCTCTCCCCCTTCTCTCCTCTCCCTCCTTTTTCTAAATTCTTTGCACAAGACTATTGGGCGAAATTCAGACCCCACCGTTGAAAATCCTCAGCTAGTATCCTTTATAAAAACCAAACCAAACCAGGATGGGGATTCAGATCGGCGTCTAGCGGGGTCACCTCAACCACAAGCACCAGCCTTCGCCTTCATTCCTTCCTCCCTTCCTAAAAAAAAAAAAAAAAAAAAAAAAAAAAAAAAAAAAGTTGGCATCAGCTCGGCGAAAAAAGTAGGGTAATGAGCGTCTCGACGCGCTCGCCTTTGTTTCCACGCCGCCCCGTAGCCTGGAGTGACGGAATATTGATGCGCTCCGTGGAGCGACGTTTTTCTCCGGAACGCGCGGCCTCTCCAACCCCGGGGCCCCGCATTATTATTAATCTGTTAGTTGCGCTGGGGCTCGACAGGTAAGCACCGCGACGCTCCTTGGATAAAGGAGCCGGAGGAAGGACTCGGGCGCCGCTCTAATTAGCCGGGTCCTTGGCGGAATAAACTGGGGTGCTAAAAGTGATTCGCTGAGCTGTTCGGAAAGCCACGTCGGCGGGGAGATGGTGAATTCTGCGCTGCTGGAAGAGGCAGAGCGGCTGCCTGCGCCCTCCCTGCAGAAGCCGGGCTGCTGGAGGAATCAAATGTTCGGACTCGCCCGACATGTTGAACCAAAGCTAATCGGACAGGGCAAGGAAAAACTAGATTGCTTTCCCGCCCTTTGAATAAATCATCATTGGTTGGCTTCGCACACCTTGCCTTTTCCCGCCTGCTAATTCCGCCTGGTACCAATTGGTGCCACTGGGAAGGATCGTTCAGAGTCCAGTGTTTCTCAACCTTGACAATTTTAAGGCATGTGGACTTCAACTCCCAGAATTCCACAGCCAGCAATGCTGGCTGTGGGATTCTGGGAGTTGAAGTCCACGTGCCTTAAAATTGTCACGGTTGAGAAACACTGGCTTCAGACATTCAAGCCTGCAAAGTAATCCTTCTACTAAAACAGAACAGTTCCGTTCTGTCTGATGGAGCTTTCTCTCAAGTCAATATGTAGGGCTGAACTATAAAGTATATATATAACTATTAGGTAAGTTCCCAAATCCCAATAAAATTTACTTCAAGTAATAATGCAGAAGTTTGCATCCTTCTGCCGATAAGAAGTCCACTGACAGTTGGCTTTACCAAAGTTGCAAGTTTCCAGACCTTGCATAGCAGCCCACAAAAAGGTATTAGTTATGTCACTATAAATTGTCTCTATACTGGAACCTAATTTAAAGTACTCACTGAAATTCTTCTGGTGTAACCTTAACTTTCTAATAAATACAATATTACAAAACAGGCTTTCGAAAGACTTGTCTCCAGGAATAATTCTTTCCAATCCAGTTTGCTGGGAAACAGGCTGAGAGGTGGTTCCCAACTTTCGTTAAAGGATCCCTTATGATTTTAAGCCTATGCTTAAAAATCACAGACAATACTTTATCCATCACATATCAATGTACCAGCTAAAGTGTTGTATTTACCATTGGTAAATTACATAGGAATCCTCAAGTTTGCAGAAGAACTGCTTCTTAAAACAGCTGCATTTGTGCAACCTTTCTCACCAACCCTATAAAACAAAACAAAATGATCAGTTAATAATAAAAGTGCTATAATTCGTGGGGGAAAATGAAATGAATGGACATTTTCCTCAAAATTAAGTTAGAGCTATTCCCATATTGGCTGGAAAAGATTGATCAGCTGTGTATTTAAAACATTGCTGATGATCCTGCTGGAAGTCACAACCTATTCATGGACACTCCCTGTGCCATTCCACATATGTGGTGTAGGGGTTAAGGGGCTAGACCAGGGTTCCCCAACCCTCGGTCCATGGACCAGTACCGGGCCACGGAATGCCAGCAACCGGTCCACACAAACAAGCAAAGCCCCATCCGCGAGATGCAGACAGCACACAAAACCAGGCACCTCTGGGACCTCTCTCCATGGAACCGGTCCCTGGTGCCTAAAAGGTTGGGGACCTCTGGGCTAGACTAGAACAAGGAAGCCATAGAAATTCATAATGAGATGTTCCAGCCACTTCCTTTCAGCTAAGCTTACCTTACAGCTTGGGCAAAAATTCAGCAGTGAGACTATGCATATAACCTTTAACTCTTAAGAAAAGGAATGTTGATGATGAACTGTTTAGTGCATAGCTGGGGAATTTTGGGAATTGAAGTCCACAGGTCTTAAAGTTGCCATGGTTGGACACCCCTGGTTTACTGTATCTGGAGTTGTTGAAGTAACAGAACATTAACCTAAACAAAAGCGAGCAACTCAGATTAGAAAAAACTCAACAATCTATCTGCGCACATGGATTTTGACAGTAATGGTATATGTATGTGTATACATAAGCACATGCACACCCCAGATTAGCTTCCTAGCTGTTCTGCCTTAGCCTTAGGCAGCTATTATTTCAACTAGTACATTCTTCAGCAGAGTTTGTCCAGAACTTCAGACCCAGAATCAAAACTAAATTGGATGCAAATAGCAGGGTTTGAACTGAGATCATTTGCATATCTAACCCTGAGGAGCTATTGGTGCTTCCCTGTTTCTTCTATCTGAAGGATACAGTGCTGCAAAATAGCATGCCTCTTTTAACTTAGTTCACTCCCTACTGTACATCACTCAGTGTCTATAACTGTCACTGTCCCAATTCCTTCTAAGCTTCTGTTCCAGATGCTTTATGGCCCCAAAACATGCTATGATAATCAACCACTTGTGTGTGGTGGGAAAGACAGAATCAACATCAGCCTGCATTGGCATTACTGAGTGTGGTTGACAAAAACTCAGTACTTCATACTTCAAATCACTTGGTTGACTGGGGAAATACACCACCCTATAATAACGTGCAGTCAATTTGCCAGCAGAGAACTCAAAATGATGTCAGTCAAAGAAGTCCTTGAGATCATGCCAAGAACAGAGAGCAAAAAAAAAAGCATGGTATCTTCATTTGATTTTAAAAGAATAATAGTTTTCAAATTAACTGGAAGGCCAACGTCTTGATCTTAGCCCAGCCTTAAGACAGTGGCTGGCTTCAAACAGCCATGGCTGGCTTCCATACTAGATAAAACAGCATTGATTTTTCATTCTCTTAGAATAAGCAAATATTCTGGGATTACAAAGGATGGCAGCAGGGATGAAAGGGCATGCTTGTGCCTCTCCAATCTCATCTTTGATTGTTCCCACAATAGGCCAGCTGATTTTATCTCCAAGGTAAAGTATTGCAGATTTTAAAACTCTGCAAGTTTCAGTAGGATGGTGTTAGTGAAAGAAGGGAAAGATTATTTTTATATTGACATACCTAATGATGACCTTAAACCAGGGGTCTTCAAACTTGGCCCTTTTATGACTTGTGGACTTCAACTCCCAGCATGCTGGCTGAGGAATTCTGGAAGTTGAAGTCCACAAGTCATAAAAGGGCCAGGTTTGAAGACCCCTGCCTTAAACGGTTGTACTCATGGGCCAAGGATGAAATAAGGTAACGTGTTGTGAAATAAAGAGGAAATTTAGTGATATTAGATCATGATTATGCTGAGATTAAGTTGGAACCAAGCCATAAACTAACTGCAAGACTGGATCCCAACAACACCCTAAGCCTTATCTTAATATATGAACTTAGCCAAGAAATGCCATATGAGGCATTAACATCAATCTCAGAAAACTGGTATTTTGAAACAAACTGCTATGACAGTTTTCCCCAGATGGGATAACATATAACTTCAGTGGCCATACTGATTATGAAACTTGTAGCTCAACACATGTGAACACCACTTGTTTAAAAAGAGTAATCTATGTATTTTTGTGAGTTTAAGAACACATGTCAGAATACAAGATGGCTTTTAGTTTGGCTTTTAATGTCTTTCCCTTATCCACCTCCACCTGGAACAACTGTGAAGAATGCATTGCTTCCTACTAATTCTTCTATCCTACAATACTTGCACTTGAAGCCTACAATTGCAGTCTTATACATATTACCCAGCAATAACATCCAATTAACTAGAGGTCTCTGTTCCTGAGTTAGCAATTTTAGGGATGCCTTATAAATAAGTGTTTGGAGTCAACTCTGTCATTTCCATTTCATGTGGATTGTCTTGATATTCCTAATCTAAGGTCCTGGTATTGATATGTTGCTGTTATTGGTGGCATTACATATAAGCAATTAACAATTGGTCCCCTAATAGAAACCTACTAAATAGCTATGTAACCAAGTCATTCCCATGCAGTCTTTAACACAATTCTTTAGCATTCATTCCCTACTGAAAATAACAACCCAACCCGTTCATGTTTATTCAGAATGTTTATCCTACTGTGGCCCAATGGAGCTTCCTACCAGGGTAGGGTGCATAGGAATGCAGCCTCAGCTCAAGTAGGCGTAACTGAACTGAAATTACATTCTTCCCCTGATACCCATATTTCCATCTTCCCCCCTCTCTGTGTTGACTTTTTTTTATTGAAAACTCCTCTGGGCCGAGATGTCATGTTGTAATTCTGTAAACACAAGAAGAATGTACATACACACAGCTGTGGTATATAAAACAGTAATGTCAACAACTTACTAGTGGTAGTGATTCTAGTAGTCAAATAAGAATGGGTAATTCAATAGTCAAAATGTATTTCTTCAGCTACAATCAAACATTATAAATTTGAATTAAAGTTCTTAGTTAACATTACAGTTGTCATATTATCTTTAAAAAGCTCCATCTGCATTCAAGAATTATGAACCTGCTAGATTGGATTTAAGATACAGCTCTACAGCTACTTAGCTGGAAGGAAACCCCACTGATCATAATGGTTTTATTTCTGAATAGACATACATATTGCGAGATTCAAGAGGATTGATCATGTTAGCTTGGGGCTGCAAATATATTGATTTATTTATCATTAAACAAGTGTATATAGCTGTCCAGCTCACACACAGAGATTCTGGAAGGCATACAACATTAAAAACTCACCATTAAAAATCCACAATTTAAACCCCCACGCTAACCCCCCCCCCATTATCTAATGCCACCTTCAAGCATCAACTATAATCCTCTAAAGTCATAACACATTGGTTTGATTTAAGATTGCCACAAGATTCCTCAATTAGGTTCACAAATTGCCCTAAATCATGATTTACTTACCCATGGGTTATAACTCAATTTTCCCAACACAGGAAACTATAAAAACCACAGTCAAGATTTGCACATAGGCTGAATGAAAATCAAGCAAGTCACATTATGGCTTAGTCTGATGTGCAAATCCAGTCTTTGTTATGCATAGGAATACACTAGTAGGAAGTGACTAATTTCAAGTTTCATAACATTTGCAGAATACCTTCAGTATCAATGCATAAAAAATTCAGCCCACTGAACTTGGAAGTGACATTGAAGCAATAATGGAGCTTATTTCTAAGCATATTGAAAACTGTTTATTACATTTACTTTAGGAATTCTACCATATTGTCCAGGAAACCTTCAAAGAAGGTTTGGAAAAAAATTATTTGTTCATATTTCAATTTCAATTTATATAGCCATGAGCGACTCTGACCAGCTTACAGCAAGTAACATCAATACAAAACGCACTATAAAACAATACAGGCAGCAGAGACTGAAATGAACTGCTAATGCATGTAAGTTTTGCTGGTGTTGAAATAATAAAGGAAAGAGATTCCACAAATAGAAATGCATATAACATTCACATACTTATTGCGAAGTTTATAAACTACATTAAGCTATCTCTCCCAGCATATACCTCAGTTTTTGTCCTCCTGTTATTTTGGAATCCCATTAAATTTCTAGCAGGCTGCCTCTATTCTCCAGCACATCAGCTTATATAGAAGACCCATTGAAACCAATAATGCTATAATAAATGTTGTTATTAATTTAGCAGGAGTTACTGATTTCAGAAGTTTTGTTTGATTTACATGTTGTGCCTGTCCAGGTTTTCATCACGTGATGCACAAAAGAGAAGTGTCATGATACACATAATTCAAACAAGGTAGATGACCTGGAAGAGAATGTGGCTTAGAGATTTTATTCATTTGCTCTTAACCATGACACAAATATACCCAAACTTTTCTTCCTGCTTTGTGTCCACCATCTTATTCCCAGGCTCAGCTGCTTTAAGCAAGACAGATTTAAATTGTTTCTAGATATATAAATATTAAGTTCCCCCTCCTTATTGTCCAAACTTCAAGTCTGTTAGGTTTGTCATCAACTATTTTGGAAGGAAATCAGGTAACTTGAATCTGAAACATTAGAGAAAGATTAGGGATGGACAATTGAGACAGTAGCATTTTATGCCAGTATAGTCTTCTGCCAGCTCAAATAGGGGCTAACATTTAGCCATGGGGAAAGGATCTTACACTGGTAAACGGGCTGTCTCCTGATCATGCAGCTTAGTTGAAGATTTTTTTTAAAAAAAAATGTGAACCAGGGCTTATTAATTTGGGAATTGTTTGCACTATTATGTGAATTGCATTCTTATTATCTCCACTTGGATCCCGCCTTTCCTGTAAAAACACAAAGTGGTTTAGAATTTATACCTACACTAGCAAGGAATAAGGAGGTTTGGATTGACGAATATTAACTGGTCCAAGATCACCCAGTGAACTTAGACATTCAGTGCGGTTTTCCCAATGGCTCTCCTTGCTTTAGTCCAACATTTGAACCAATGAGCGCAGTATTTTCTCCCGGAATACTGCCCTGAATATACAAGTGCACTAATTCATTACTTGCAAATAAACCCTTCATGTTTAACCAAAATCTGAATTTGGTTTTAATTGCTGTCTTATATTCTTTGGGGAGAGCCGACACAAAAACTGAAGAAATCCACATCCAGACTCCCAGGGGCTGGGGAAAGGGAAGGAGTTATGCTGCAATAACAATATTGTATTATTCACACAATACAATAATAACCTGCATAACTTTAAGTAGGTGTAATTCTAATTAACCACGTTCAGGATCATGGCTCCAATTCAGGTATCTTAAAGGTGCATCTTAAGCACATTTTGGGAACCAAAAAGATAGTCGCGCGCGGCAGGTTGGTTTGAATCTTGATCCTTTAGGCTGGAGTAAAGTATTGAGCTCAGCGAACCTTCCTCCAGTCTAAAGAGTCGCAAAATTTTGCCTATTTTGCCAGAGGGGATAGATGGGATGGCGCAAAAAGGCAGCTCCGATCCTAAGGACTCACTTTTCCCAATTGCTTGAGAAGATACGAATTGGCCAGTCTTTCTCAAAAGGCTTCCGACGAGTGCCGGAGCCCTTAAGAGAAAGGGTTAGAAAATTGCCCGATCCGAACTTTAAACCAACTGAGTTCAGTCTAAACGGAGCTGCTCCCCTTTGGCGGACAGGCTAAGCCTGGGGAGGGGAGAGAGAGCCGGACTTTTTTTGAAGCTGAAGTCAAGATGACAAGAAAAATAGATGGGCAGGAAGAAGTTCCGGCTTGGCAAGACTACATAAAAACTTCTCTCTTTTTTTCCTTTTTTTTTTTTTGGCCGGGCGATTTCCTTTTTAAGGCTGTTCTGAGCGCGGGGAGAAGGGAGAAACCACGTCGGGTCCAGGTTAAGGGGATCAGCGAAGCCGGATTAAAGAGGGGCAGCGGCGGCACTAAAGAAACGTTGCCGGCGGGTCTTTCCTACTGCTTAGTCCTCCCTGCGCTCTCGGGGGGGGGAAATAATAATAAAAAATAAAATACTTCGGGCAGCCCATTTCTTTCCTTTCCCTTTCCTCAAAAGGGCAAATAAAGGCTCCCAGAAAACGAGAGGATGAGAGTCACGCCTTTCTCGCGACCAGCCCCGACCATCACTTTCCTAAGAGAGAAACGCGAGGTGCTTTAGCCCCACTTTCTCCCTCCCACTTTCCCTCTCTCTTAATTATAAGGAGGCGAGCCTTCGCGTTGGGGGCGCTGGGGAGGGCCCTCGACCAAATCTGCGTGCGCAGACCGAGGGACTCCCCCCACCACCACTGGCCCAAGAGAATCCACCAGGGAACTGAGTTTTTTTTTATTATTATTAAAGTTATGGGCAAAATCTGTCCATCTCTAAGCCTTATCCAGCTCCATCTCTAAGCGTTATGTAGATCCTACCCAGTTCCGCGTTTGAGGGGGGAGGGAGGGAGGGAGGGAGGGAGAGGCGTGTTGATTCATTTCCACGCATTTCTTAGAGCCGAGCGCGAGGAAAGTAGCAGCCACCTTAGTAAAGAGGAGGCTGAGGATGTGGCCAAAAGCAAGCTCAGCTGAGACCAGGTCAACTCCGAGCTTTCCCCTTTTCCAGAGCCGATTGGCTTCACTCCTAACTTAGTTCCCCTGCAAGGGCTGTACTGTATAAGAAGGTCTTCTCGAAAGCTGGAGCGCTTCCGAGGGAAAACTGCCAGCTTGGTCCACCAGCTCGGTGATTTATTTCCGAGTAAATATGAATACACAGGATTGCCAAGGGTCATGGGGATGGGGCGGGCTGGCGGGCGGGCGGGGTTATCCCGCTCAGGAGATTTAAAACAAAAAAAAGATTCATTTAAAGATTTAAGAATTCTCTTTCCTCGTGGCTTTGGTTTAATCATCGTAGTTTTTTTTTATTATTGGAAAACAGCCTTTTGCCAGGGCATCTTGGGAACAAGGGTTAGCACTCGGATGTGTCAGGGATTTCGGTGGCTGAAGGAAGCACATTTAATTGTTCCTTCCCATCGAAATCAAACACAGATTCCCTCCCATAGACCGGTACGCTCCCACAGAGCGGGCCTCCTCAGGGTGCCGTCGGCCAAGCAATGTCGGCTGGCGACCCCCAGGGGGAGGGCCTTCTCTGTGGGTGCCCCCACCCTCTGGAACGAACTGCCCCCCGAGATCCGGATGATTCCGGATCTCCTTACTTTCCGCCGCGCCCTCAAGACATGGCTNATTTTAGAAGCAATTTTAATTGGAAACACAGCCGTCAATATTTGGTTTTTAATTCGGTTTTTATTGGGGTTTATATTGTTGTATTTTTGTATTTTTTGTATATTGTGTATAGTATCTGTTTTTTAAATATGCTGTGAACCGCCCTGAGTCCTATGGGAGAAGGGCGGTATATAAATTAAATTTGATGATGATGATGATGTTTACCTGGAAGCAAGAGCGCTGAGTTTTTGACTGGGTAGGATCTACATAAGGTCTAGAGATGGAGCTGCATAAGGCTTAGAGATGGGCAGATTTTGCCCATAACTTTAAAAAAAACCAAAAACTCAGTTCCCTGGTGGATTCTCTTGGATGTCTAATCAAAAGAAAATTTTGTTTGCATATAAAATGACAGATTTATTTTTGCAGAAGAGCTGATACAAGAGCCTGAATTAATGTTTATACAATTTGAACACAACACAGTGACACGCTAGATTTGGCTAAATTGGAGTAACTGGCAATTCAGAATGTTGTGGAAACTTAGTCCTTTCACTGAAGTCTGAATCAGACCAACACTTTAAACCATTAACATGGTTTTAAGAAATAAGTATTTTGTTCTGTAGTTATGGGTTTTTTTCAGCTTGTTGCTCTCGAGGTATGTTGGACTACAACATCTATAGTTCTCAACCAGATGAATTGTTTAGCACATCTGGAAGACACCAGACTGGGGATAGCTGGTTTATAGTCTGAACTCACACAACACAGCAAACCAAAATTGTAAAATCACACACCAAAGTAGTCGGTTTCTTAGTGTGGTGTGTGAGGCCAATGCCTGCAAACAGTAACCATAACTTAGTGTTTACTATTGTGTGTGATTATTGTCCCTCCTCATGATTATAATTTTCATTTATTTATTTCCATTTTTACTGTACATTGCTGTATGTTATGAATGTGAGATAACTGTGAATGTGTGCATGTATGCGGTTTCTTTAGTATGTTTGCAGCGCGTTTGACATTAACAATGCCATCTGTATTTGCAGTCTAGGCACCCAGGTCAGGAAAACTGAAGAAAGGCCCTGCCAAGTCAGGAAGCTAAAGCTGCCAATCTTTAAAAACTTACTCACTTAGGAAAAATAGTAGGAAATTTTTGAATATACAAATGGTGGAATTACTCTGTTTCAAAGTAAATGCTGTGGATGAATCTTAAGGTTTAGTTAAGGGCTATTGAGTACAGAATGCTTTGCTTTGCTTTGATTGGACAGCATGGATTAGCATTAAGAATACAAAATAACCTGAGCTTTGTATACAGCAACGTCTTCTCATTCTTCATAGTTTTATAGTGGAGTAAGTCTGGGACCTGTTTGATAGGACTAAATTATTGCAATATCTATACGGAGTCAAGTCTCAAATCCAGTTTCCCCCAAGGGAAGCCCCTTTCAATTAAATAGAGACATTCTCCTACCCTCAAACCCTCCCACTCCAAGCATGCCATAAAACATCATCCTTAGCAAAAGATCCAATGGTTGTTTAAAGAAATGGCTCCAGCACTCTTGTGTCTTCTTGTGAATGTATGAAGAGCTGCAATGTGTGTGTGTGCGCGCGCTCATTCTGCAGGAACCAGAAGGAATTGTACTGGAGCTCCTTCCAGATCAGCAGGCCAAGGCCAAGGCCTTTGGCTGAGAATGTTCCAGTTTTCTGGGGAAATAGCATGCTAAGACTTTTTCTCCGGGAGGCCTCCCCTCCTTCGAGAGAAGCAAGCATTTGATCGAATGATTCTAATTGCTCCAGCCCGCCATCCATTCAGGAGAACAAAAGTAACACAATTAGACTTAATTAAGTTTGGTTTGTTGTTGTTTTTAAAGGCCAGGTTTGTCACGGTTGCACAGGCAGCAAACTGCTCTTGTTAATTCCCTAAAGCTGCCTTGAAGGTGGTAATATTCGAAGTAGGTTACCCACCTGTTGATGGACTTCTATCACTTTATTTGGAAATTTAACTGTGTGAGCCAATGCAAAATCCAGGGCTGGGCCACTGCTCTTTTATGACTAACCAAAGTGTCCTAAGAAGAAAAACCATACTTTCCAATTCCACCAGAACTTCTTCATCAGGCAAAATGTCTTAACAAACAGGATAATGTAGGAACTAAAGCAGAGACCACCTGGTTCAGCCATTTCAGCCAGTACTGGGTGTGATTAGTAGCAGATAATATCTAATCTGCCAGGACAAAAGTCGGTCCACCAGCTACCCAGGTGCCAGTCTGTTGCTTTTCCTCACTCATGGTTATACCTTCTTAGAGTGTCAGCCAATCCTGGTTGTTATGGCAATAGAAGGACTGTCTTTGTGACTGATATTGGCACTCTACATAGGCACCTGGGTCTGGCAGAGAGTGAAAATAAGCATTAAGGAAAATCTCCTTCTGGTCATGCTGGACTCCTGATGGTTTCATGTAATTTTTTGGCAGCAATTGAAACATCATTTCCTATTATTTCATTAAATGTATTATAGTCATGCACCCCGTCCAACTCTGCAAAATATTTTGCCATTCTACCAGGGTGAATTTTATCTAGATTGCCATTCTGGTACTAACTTGCAGTTTCTCAGTTAAGTATTAACTAGATCAATCCCTGCTTAATTTTATGAGATAGCCAAGACTGCCTAGGAACTGCATTAAAATATTTAGAACTCTGCTGTTACTGTTGAGACACCATTTTAGGCTGAGAAAAGTGAATGAAAGGAAGAGATTAATGTCAGAGAAAAACAATGACTTTGGTCTGGATCCTAGTGAGCTGGGCTATGAGTGAGTTTTAAGGTGTCCTAAGGCCTCCCTGGTCATTGATCCAAGTTCATCTAAGGTCAGGGGAAAGCTGGTATGAAATAGCTTCATCCACTATTTGCCTTATCATGACCACTCAGCCTCTAATATCTGTCTATTCAGCAGGAACACTGCAGGAAAAACTGGATTTGCTAGTGCCCATGTGGAGAAGAGAAAAAAAGTCTTCATTTAGGGCAATATAAGAGCATTGCCATTTAAAAAATGGGAAACTAAGTAAATTTAGCAGTTTTTCCTTCTAGTTAATAATCCCACTATTCACTGATGGGATGGCACAAGCGGATTATTACACTTCCGTTCTACCTGCATGACATTTCTCTAAGAAATAGCTACAAACAAGACTTTAAATGAAATAACAGTATAGTGATTAAGAGGTGGGGAAGCAATGCTAATTCCATTACGTTCATACAGTAATGAAACCAAAACGGGCAAGCAAGGTTTCCATGTCTTTTGTCCAACTGGGAAGAATTTAGCTCAGTCTACAATCTGACTTAAATTGAATACTAAAACACTGGCCTAGTTACACTTGGAATCCAAATATTCTTACTTGGATACTTGTTCTATTGCTTTTTGATCAGCATGAGCTGATCAAAGTTAAATGGCATTAAGGACATTGTTCCATTCAAGAAGCCCACACACACACAGACATACATAATTCCTGCATAAACATGGGATATAACTGCATGGTTATTTTAATAGAAACAATGATATTCATTTATTGTGAATACTGTCATTTATTTCTATGGACAAATAAACAAATTAAATAAACGCCACATTTTGCACTCTGTTGTTCAGATCACAGTTGCATGATTGAAAAGGAAGTAAAGAATTGGCTTAAGTTTGAGGATGTGCAGTCTTTAGCAATCAACCCACATTTCCGGGTTTTGGAAAATTGTTCACAAATATGCATTTAGGCTTTAGCAAAATGATGGCTTGGCTGTCCTGTTGCACTTATATACGCCCTAAACAGAGTACAGATACCTTTAGATTGAATCCAGATTTAGTCTTACTAGTTAAACACACTGAAAACAACCACATTTAAATTAGTCACCAATTTACTCGGTGTTACACAGCTCTCTAATCCACGATTAGGCTTATTTGGTTTAGGCATAACAGGTTGTGTGAATCCCACCAATGGTAGCTTATTCAATAAATCACAGTAAAGAAACTAAGGATTAGTGCGGGAACGCAGACAATAGTGGATCAGTCAAAAAGCCGTCCTCGGCGTCTGGGTCCAACCATTAACATAATAATTGGGACTAACTTTCCAAGGCAGCGGCGGTATGGTTTTTAAAATAAAATGGCAAAAATTCCTCCTGAATTGGAGGTGGGGAGCAGAGGCGTCGCTGTGCGCCCGGGAAGCCCGTCTCCAGTATGTGAGATCTGAAAAGCCTGAGAAGGACTTGAAACGAAGCTATCCATCATTTTCACCAAACTTGTCCTATTTAAAAAGCTGAGCTTTGGGGGAGGCCAGGACTTCAAAAGCAAAAGCGCCGCACGAGGGACCGGATGCCCCAAGAGTTTTTCCTCTGACTTGTTACAGGCGGCGGGCTGGGATTGGTGGGGGCGGGGGAGTTTGTTCGTTTGGGTGTCTATATAGGCAACAGTCTAAAGTATCAGCCAACCCAAACTCAACTGCTCTTAGTCATTTTTAAAAGCTTCAAATTTAAAAATATATATATATAATAAGTGGGAGCAAGAAGGCGGGAGGGGAGTGCGAGAGGATCCATCCAATCAAACAGCTCAAGTGGGAAAGGAAGTTATTAACTAAGAAGTTAAGCAGATAGCTCTTCTGCCAGTTTTAATGAGCAGGATGCTTTCTCCCAAGTGCTGGGGCTTGGAAGAATATTAGGAGTTAGGGACCATTGGGCTTGCATGTGTTTTCACTTGACTTTTCAGTCCCAAAGATATTTTAGGAGCCGTTTCATAAAGGCATTTCGTTCGAAATCGCTTTAGTCTCAAAATCCAAAGTCTCTAATTCCAGGCAGCCTTAGCTCATGCTAACTTATCTTCTCATGCTGACGCGGAGGTCAGTCTTCTGGGGCTTAGTCCCAGGTTTTAAAAGGTTTTTACTCCTACAAAAGTCAAGGATGACTTCTCCCTGAAGGAACAGCATTCCGGGTTTTTTTCCCCCCCAGGCAAAGTAGCTTTCGGGTCTAGCTCAATTAGTTCCAAGTATGATGTCCTCCTAATTCCAATTATTTTAGTGGTAATATGCTTGTTTGTTTCCAGGTGTTGGGTTTGCATCATTGGAACTCCATCACTTTAGGTTCCATATAAAAGAAACTTTTCAATTGTTCGAAAGTCGGACTAATGAAAAGAATTTTTCTACTAGATATCAAAGGAGAGAGAGAGAAAAAAATCCCAACTTGGCCATTCAGTTTTCTCAGAGTTCTGTTGGGGGGGGGAGGGGCGAAAGGGAAAGTGGAATGAACTTGGCCAGATCACAGGACAGGCACCTAAATAGAAAAAAAAATAAATTAAGTACAGTACAAACCTGGGCGTGTTCCCTCAAAGTACACTCTTTTGACTGTGTTGGAATTTACGGCCGATTTTTCGCTTTAAAGCTATTATACTACCCGCAGTTAACTGACAGAAAATCCCACTGAATAAAGGGTGGCTTACTTCTGAGTAAGACCCACTGCATTGCAATTTTTCTTCCACCCAGCAAAGCAATAGTGCAGTAATACGATTCAGAATATGTCGGCTAATCCTTTGAAACGAAGTTCTGTTCTTTCTCAAATTCTTTGGGAATCGTTTCGACTTGGATGCATAGGGAGACCCTCCATTCGTTCACGCTAATGAAAAGAAAGGTCAGAGGACTGGCAAAGCACCCCTACCTGTATTAGTAAGGGTTCTGAGAATTCCTCTTTTTTTTCCCTGCCCTCAAAGGAGTTGCTGATGTGGAAAAGACTGTGGCAGTTAACGTTTAATGTAACCTTGTCTCATCAGTCGAAAACAGGACATTAGACATCTAAATCTTTCTGAGAAACAGATGAGCATGATTTAACACAGTTGTTTTTGTCTAATTTGTGTTAAAGCCTGTGCAAAGATTTTCTTTAAAAACTTGAAATACTTAATTGAATCTCCACAGACAAATTGAGCGCTTAGGTCTGAGTGAATTCTAAATTCATCCGTGTATCTATCCAATCTCTTTGTCAATCCACAAATATTAAAAAAAAACAGCACATGAATTGGGTTCCTTCGTATTTCCCTCATTTTTTCTTCTTTGAACCTTAGAGCATGTACCCCAAAATTGGATTTTAATATATTAAACTAAGGTATTTTAAGGTTGTACCATTAACATCTTTAAACCCTTTACGATTTTCAAAGTCATCTGAATTTTGGTGTTTTTTTTTCTTCTTCACTGCTGATTATGAGTTATTAATTTATGCCCAAATACTAAACAATAAACCTTCCTGAACTTCTGGATAGGCATGACTTGGAATGCAGGAAAGGTCTGTTGTGTGATTTAAAGGTTTTTTTCGTTTGCCTAGATTGGAACTCACAGGACAGACGTAATTAATCAAAATTCTCGATCTTGGGCTCCTCCGCACCGCTGTGTCCCAACTTTCAAATAAGTCATCAAATCTTTGGGTGAACTTTCCATGAGTGGGGAGGGGGGGAACTGGTTCCGCCTTCTGATACTTTCAAGAAGTTTTCACAAAGACAAGTGGGACCGAGGGAGGGAGGGGAGGGGGAATGAGAAAAAGGAGGAAAGGGGGGGGAAAGTACCTCTGTTAAACAAGATAATTCTTGCTGCAAGTTTATTTCTACTTTCGACTTCCTATTCTTTTGTGGGATGACCCGGGCGCTTTTTCTTTCCCCATCGGAGACTTCTTTTTCTGCTCTTCTACTCCCCCCACCTTTTTTTTTTTTTGAACTCGTTTTATTGGCGGCTTTTGTTGTTGTCCGACCAGGGGAAGGAAGAAAAAAAGAGAGAGACAGAAAGAAAGGAAGAAATACCGGGGGCTGAGAGGTTGCCTATGCAGGCAGAACATCCCCAAGCTGTTTTTGTGCTTCGGGTTAGCGAGGGGGCAGCGGGGCGCTCGCACCCAATCTTCCCCTGGACAATAGGAGGCTGGACAGCTGCACTGCAGCCACAAAGCTTCTGTCTTCTGCCGGCTCTGTTTACTTAGTTTTGCTTGTGACCTCTGGGCTGCACTTGTTGCTAATACAGATGCTGATCAAGCCCCTTTAATTGGCTTTCTTCCTAACCTGGAGCTCCAGCCTCTTCTCCCCTCTTCCCCCCCCCCCCAGTGTTTCCAAACAATTTAATTGACACTCCCATAATATTCACCTGCTTTCTCTCTCTCTCTCTCTCTTTTGGGGTTGTGGGGGAGGGTAAGTGAGAAACATTGTTTGGAAAACTTAAATGCTCTTTATCTATATTAATTTTTCAACTTCTTTCTTTCAATCGGAAGTGCTGTTCCTTGGCTCCAGGACCTAAGTTTTGGGGAAACACCCCCGAGTTTTCTCCAAAGAAGGATCTTGGATTGAAATTCCAATTCCATATCCCACGATGAACATTATTAAATAGATGAAATGTGGTGGTATGACTGTATCTATTTAGTTGGACTGAATTCAAATGAAGTTTTTAAAGTTCAGAAAGAGAGAAGGAGAGAACAATGAATATATCCTAATTGGGATCCCAAAGGTGCTTTTCCCAAAAGGCAACTAGACTTTCTTGGTTTTTATTTTGAAAATGCTTTGCTTCTCGTCTAAGAAGCTTTTTCAGTTCTTGGATGAAAAGTGAAACCTTTTCAAAGAGAAAAAGACAAGTCCAGTAATGCAGACGTGAAATTTTCCTTGAAAACCTGAATGGGGATTAAGACAGAGGCAAGGAAGTAGCAAAGCAACCAACAAGGGGAAGGGGAATAATTCATTCACTTTAACTCCCACCATCTATCCCCATCTTTAAGCAACCAATGTCTTGATGCAGATGTGACATGTTATTCTATGATTCATAAGTGCACAAATCATTGATTTTATGTAAGCAAATTTTCAGAAAAATATTTATGCGTAAGCATATATACTTGTAATCAGTTCCTTGGTGTCTCTTCCAACGCACCTATTCTTCTATCCTGGGATTTAAAAATAAGCTGCTTAAAAAGTGAGAATATTCAAAGGAACATTAAAGGAATAATACATTATTATGAGATCCTACAAACTTTATCCTGAAAAAAATGCCCTGGCAAAACTATTTCATGTCCTGTCCCTCATCTTCATGAAATGAAACATGTCAAGTGCTTTGAAAACTATTTAATAAACTGAATGGTATTCGATGACATTTTAACTGGTCCCAACAAAGCCCTTTTGTATATTAATATACAAATTCCAGGAGTCTCAGTGAGGACAATCCACATGAATTCTGGCTATTTTAATCCAACACATATGGAGAACATAAGGCTGGAGAAGACAATAGAATATTATCTTATTCCAAATAATGCTAAGATGGCTTCAAATGTTTCAGAAACATGAACTGATTCATTAAAACTGAAAAATATTTTTACTGCAGACTTCCCTAAGTTGATTTACTTATTAAATAAATGTATATGGCCATCCATCTCACACACATGGTAACTACAAATGGCTTACAACATTCAAAATCTACAGTACATCCCAACCTCCCAATGTTAATGATCTCCTTAAAATATGATGAGAGATGCACTTGGCTTCATCTCAAGGTAACAAGCTAGTGGTGGCTTCTTTGTTGGGGGATAGGCAATGCATCATGAAATGAGGCACAAGAATCAGAAGGTTTGTCCCTTTGTTGTGGTGCTTAAGATAGGCCCGGTAAGAGTAATCCTTTCTGTAGATACTTTATATTTACACATGTTATTTGATTATATAATCTAGTCATATATACAATGGGGTATGTATATATACAGAAGCCAATTGCATTGTGACCTAATAGATTGGGACAAGTTATGCCCAGTAGTTAGATGATGATTCCCTGTGCCCCGTATATTCAGATTTTTTAAAAAGATAATGATATACTTATGTTAAACTGGATCTTGGTGACTACATGCAATAGTTTGAGATTGATGTTCCAGTGTTCTGCTTTATAACTGGCAAACATATAGGATCTGCCACCTGGTTTAGTTCACTACAGATAAGGATATATTGTAAATACAATCAGTATCCTTCACTTCTGGAAAATGAATAAAAAGACTGCTACTTTATTTTAAAAACATATTACTGATATTTTGCCTCCTTTCCAAATGTCTGTATCTTATTTTCCTCTATGGTTTAATGATTGGCTCAACCATTCTTCTGTTCTCTTATTGAACCTATAAAATCTCTCCAGAGACATTTGGTGCTTATAGATAGGAAAGGGAAATATATGTTTTTTCAACTGGTTCTATCAATTGAGATCAAAAAGATGGCTGGACAAGTGATTAGTCAAGATATTATCTAGGAGGTCTAGAAACCTGTCTCTCTCAGGTCACTTGATCTTGGCTGATATGAGTCAGGATTGGAAGTTGACAAGCACACCAAAATAAGCTAAGCATAGGCAGATGCACTTGATGGGCTGCAGATTCCCTATGCCTGTGACTTTCTACAAATGCTGCTGCAGGTTGTTCATTGTAAACATTCCTGTGGAAGAGGGAAACAAAGGATCAATGCTAGGAAATCTCCCTTCCATTCCATTTGTTTCTGATTCCATAACCACAGAATGAATTACACTATGATCCATGCCTGTTTTCAGGTTGGATATGTTCTGGGCAAGCATGGATATTCCTGGCTTCATCAGATGAAAAACTGAAGCCCTTGGCTACACCTGGGGAGAGATGGCAAGGAACTCCTCCTGCTAAAGATTGGCACAGAGGGTCAACAAAGAAAAATCACCCTGCTGTGACATACCCCAGCATTTTCAATAGAGGCACATCAAAAAGGGTTGTCCTTATGTATGTGATGGATGGGAAAGCAGGCACTGCCCTTCTATTCATAATGCAAGCACAAGAAAGCAGCCCTGGTATGTGGGATCTGGAATAGCTGCAAAGCCCACTCCTGCTACAGCTGCACATGGAGGTTTAGCAAAGTATGATTATCGCTGATTATGGGAAAGGTAACAGGGACAGTGAAGCACTCACTGATTGAAATCAAAGCTCAGCAAGGAGTGAAAAGCCTGACATTTGAGAAATAACAATGCAGGCACTTGACTCTTTGGAACAGTAGCTCATCTATGGCCAAGTATTGCCCTGTGATGCTGGTAACCAAGGCCAGTGGCAATCTTAAAGTTTTACACAATTGGGCTCCACAAGAACATATGTGGGATTACAGCTATATGCTCTCTGTCTTAGAAATAAGCCCCATTGATGTATTAGGGGAATAAACTGAGCCACAATATCACAATCAGTGATTAACTAAAACATAGGTTATTGAATTAACCTAACTGCCAGTGTTGGACCTGCATCCTGTGACCAACTGCAGTTTAGCCTAACATGTGTATGCAGGAATATATTGGGCAAGCAATATTGTTTTTGATGGAAAGCTTTGTCGAGGGATAGAATTCCAGAATTCTGGAACCTACATGCCACAATGTTGTGGTTGTTTGTTTTTTTATTGTTTGCCATTTTCAACCTCTTATGAAATGGTGTCTTCCTGACTTCCTGAATCTAAGTGGCACAGAAGTCAAATTTCTTCAGAAGGTTTTCTGCCCATTGGCTGCTGCTGTTCATGCTGATAATTTGTATACGAAGTTGTGAGATTAGAAGAGAAAATGGGATCTGGATGCAGCAAAGATGTGTGTGTGTGTGTGTGTGTGTGTGTGTGTGTGAGAGAGAGAGAGAGAGAGAGAGAGAGAGAGAGAGAGAGGAAAGGAAACACTTTGTAGTCTACATCGTCCATCTTGAATTCTGAAAGGTATCTTTATGGCTCGGAGTGCTGCCTTTGATCTCTTTTGATTTTTAATAAATAAATAAACACCCCCAAGATCTGTGGTGACCTAAAATTCCTTGCCTTTCCATAGAAACATCTCCATTCCTTGGGGACATTGATGTTTTCTTCTTCCTAGGGGTTATGATATGGTAAATCAGATTCAGAAAAGCCGGGACAATGCCAGCATTCATGGGCCCGAGGCGGAGGGGCTGCGAGTCTCGCTCCCGCCGCCCAATGAATCAAAATATTGTTCCGCCGCTGGCTCTTGACGCCTTTTCAGAGCCTCCAACTTTGCGCGACAGGCAGCAGGTTGCGTTGCCAGGGCGACTCTACTGTAGGCCGGCCCCGAGACAATGCCTGGCCGAGGGAGGGTCTCCCTCGGCCAGGCAGCCACTTCCGATGGGGCAGCCACTCGCCTTTGCGACCTCGCCTTGTCATCGCAACAATGGGCAGCTTCGCTGGCTAAGGGCTTTCCCCTCCACCCCACAGCTGCCTTTGATCTTTGTAGAAAGGGAGAACAAAGTCAGCCCGAAAGGGAGGGATTCATCCAGGGCTGGCTGGCTGGCACTCGTTTGTTTGTTTGTTTGGTACGTTTGGGGAGGGGGGGGACACAAAGCTCCTTTTCTGAATTCAGGAAAGATGAAGGAAGTGCCCACTAGAAAGCTGCGTGCCATGATCTTCTCCCATTCCCATTCCCACTCTCAGGCCACCTTTAAGATCCAGTGAATCACATCCCTATCAAAGATGGCATCCCTCTAAAAATCAGGGAAAACATGAGAAATTCCTGATCTCCACTAGAGGGCAGTACAGTGAAGTACCTTCTGGCCCTTCTGGTTCAAAGGCCAGATGATAACAACATGTATATTGCACACATGTGTATTGCCCGCATACATGTATGTGCGTGTGGTATACACATATCTTGAAATTAAACCAAAATGCACAGGCATACCAGTTCCTTGCAAAAAATGATTTAATAAAATTATTATTAAAATTTATTAAGGATTTATTACATTTTTCCAAACTTATATGTTATTTATTACATTTTCCCAAACTTATATTCTGACAAAACCATTTGTGAAATCTATTTTCATAAAATTAATTTCATTATGCTTCATTTATGGTAAGAGAGGAGGAAAAAGAAAACTGACATGAGGTTTTTGTTAGTCACCGGATTGTTGCTATTATTAAACCTTATAATAGTTCTAAACACTTACAGTGTTTATTACTTTACGAACAATACTTTTAAATAGGTCATTATGATTGGATTCATTTTCAAATTATTTTATTATATATTGATGGCATTTCTTTCTGGCACATTGCTACAATGAATCCCCACCAAATGGATACAAGTCCATAAATTCTAGAAACATAAAAAGAGCCTTTCAAAACATTCTCATTGTTAATACTCCATCCACTACTATTTAATTAATTGTGCTATTTCTAATAATGTAGCCAGCCCTTTTTATCTCTTGACTCTCTTTAATGTGTGGTGCAGATGTAGCACTCTTTCTAATCCTGGCTGAATTGACTGATCTACGCAAACTTTGCATGAGTAACCATGAACAGAAGCTTTAGGAATCTTGGGCTTGCTTTGAAGCCATGAATCCCCACCTCCACTCTTGTCCCTGGATTAGAAGAACTCTTAAATATGCAACCTGGATCTAGTGTTTACTTATTCATTAATTTATTGCAATTTGGCATGGTATCTATAGGAAAAATTGGAGTACTGGTGGGCTTGTTTCTGCTTTGAGTTGAGGCCGGATGGTGGGGACAAGAGAGGAGAAGATTGTTTGTTTCTTTTTTTAAAATGTTGCTCAAGAAGGAAAGATTTGACATCTCTTTCTTCCTCTGGGAAAAAAGAGGGGGGGGGAGTGCCAGAGGCAGGGGATACTTGAGGCAGAAACCAGGACTAGAAGTAAGAATGTTACTTTACTATCAAGCTACAGTGACTGTTCTTTCCTTTAACATAGTCTGGTCACTGTTAAACTGTACTAGGCAGCCTGTGACCCACTGGATCATAGTTTCAGAGACACTTCCCTACCAGATTCCTTCAACAATGGCAGAGTTTCTAATGTACTTGAAAAGTTCTTAAAAATTCAGGGAAATCTTCAGAGATTCATCTGCCTTGAAAGAAGCCCATGTTGAATGGTACAGCATAGCCAAACATTAAGAGCTGACCACAAGAAATGTTTTCTGACATTTTGTAATGTGTCATAAATTGCTTTGTGATCATTTTTGTGTGATAACATGTTTTATAAAATTTGCCAAGTTTTAATTCCACTGAGGACATTGGTCCTGGAATTTGAATGCATTCTGGAAGTTAGCACATTGGAGATACCTTAGTTTTGCTCTGTGAAGCATAATTTCACCCAATTAAAGGTTACAGACACAAGAGTTTTACTAGTATATAGATTGTGATCAGTGCTAAGGTTAGTAAAATGCATAGTTCAGTCTCCTCCATCCTGAGACTTTATGAACTAGTACAACCTCCTCATCTTGTGTTTGTGAAATTCGTATCAGTGAGAACTGAGCTAGACTTCAGGTTGAAGAAGACTGATTTAATATCTCAGTTTTATTTATGATAGTGTAGTGATGGTAGCGGTAGTGATAGTGGTGATATGAATATTGTTCTCCACTATATAAAGAGATATGAATGTTTGAGTGAATAAGTTTTTAAATCAGTTTTAGTCAGGATTGATTACACATTATCCCTAAATTGTTGTTGTTTTTTAAAAAAATGTTTGTCTTTTAGAAGCAATGAACAGAACCATATTTCAGAGAAGCATTGTGCCTACAGCACACATAAATCCTCTGTATATTCTGATATAGTAGAATCTGTTATGCAGATGCATATGGCTGCTGGACTATTTGGAGACTATTTGCAATGGTTTGAATATAAAGGGCACTACACTGCAAAGTTCATTGCTGCAAATTTCCTTTGTATCATGGAGAAAGTAGTTATATCGGTATCATTAATCCTTCCTGGTAAGAAACAACTGGCACCAACATGAAATCTCTTCATATAACACAGAGGAGATGTGTGAGAACTATCTCATGCTTCACAGTTTCTGCTGGAGAGAAACAGTGTATTCTTCACTGGACCACAATTATCTGTGGGATGCTAACATCCCAAGTGGATAATTTTGATACATTATACATCATGGAACCCACAATATGACTATGTTTGGCACAAAACACAGCTACCACTATTTTTACTCATCTAGCTCAGTGGAATCATAACTTTTCATGTTAAAATTGCCCAGCTGAGAACAAAGCAACTTCCAAAACTATTTTAAAGGACGTGTTCAAGCTTTGGGCACAAATACCAAAGAAGTAACTTTTTTGTAGACTTGCCTTTCTTTACCCTTAGACAATCAGCCAACATTTTTATCTCTATTAATTCTTTCTTTGAAGTAAAATGGGTGCCAATCAAAAGGAAGGGCATCTTTCTAGCTGTAAATGCTTTCGCTGATATAATATTCCCTTCCTTTACATACTGTGTATTTGAAATGGTAAAGGTAGCATTTACAGTAGGCCTCCCCTGATTTCCTATTTATTTTTTTCAAAACTTGTACATGCATAAAAATAATTCTGACACTAGATCTTTTGAAGGGCAGTACATTAACATTTTTAAAATACTAAATATGTGAAAAAATTATTCACATACATGTGAACAAAACAAAGTTGCAAGAATCCAGAACCCATGTACATTGCCAAATATAGATATATTTGTCACTGGAAATAAATTTTATTCAAATCAGTGGACCTCACTTTCAGTCTAGTTTGTTTGGGAATCTCAGGGAAGTTCTTTTGATTAAACTGATTTCTAGGACTTGGAGAGCCAGCATAACTTTTGAGGGCACCAAATGGGTGAAGGTTAGTTTAGATTTTGGACCACAAAAAAACAGCGAGCTTATTCTGGTTCATGATAGAAGATGGGCAAGCTCCATTATCTCAGGTCAGCTTTCTTTTCATGAATTGGAGAAGCAAAAGAGGGTTAGAAAGAGACAGAAAGAAGTTTAAAAAATGAAATGAGAAAAAGGCAAAAGGGAAAGTCCTCTTAGGGTCAATCGCTATGAGATTAATACTTTATTGAAATCTTAACATTTTTTTACTTAAATAAATGCCAGCAGGTAATTTTATGATAACATTTGAAGGAAAACAACAGAATAAGGAAGTTGACTCAGTTACAGAACAGATCCATTATTGATATATAAGCACAGTAAATCCATTCTTCCATGAAGTTTGATTTCCATTAAATTCTCATTTCGATTTATATAAGAAATAAAATATTTGGGAAACCACTTAGCCTTTTTAAAGCCTTGTAAAATTATTAGCATTATTTATATATCGTATTATTCAACTCAGTAATGTGTACAATAGCTTATGAAAACCAGGACAGGTAATAGAAGCCTTACCTGCTTCTATTGCTAATGTGCAACAGATTACGAAAATTAAAGCTTTTATCCTATACTGCCAAATCACTATGTTTCTGCCATGGAACATGGCACTTTATATCCCCCTCAACTTTATGGACCAAAGAACCTGTTTTAATGGCTCCAGGATAACATAAGAAAGAAACTATCACTTATCTTGATCAAACTAGAGCCCTTAAAACCAGTTAGAATTAATCCATTCATGACCACTTAAATTCTATTTATTTTCATCAGCCTCTTCCCAGAAAAAACTACATTTTGATTGGAGCAATCAGTAACATCTGTACTGTTAACTGTGTTGTTAAATGTCATTTTTACATTGTACTATTCAATTCATGCCTGCATCATCTTTACAGGTGGTCATTTGAGTTTGGCCTGCAGAGTCCTCTCTCCCTTTCCATATAGTCAAATAATACCTTAGTCCAAAGGAGTGAACAGTTGCTATAGGCATCACACCACGCATCACACATTTTGTGACCCAAAAGCACTTCCCCCAGGGTGCTCATTTCTGGCGTCTTCTTTACTAAGCAAGTTCTTTCATTATCTCTGTTTACAAAAACATTACAAAAACCAACAGTATTTGGCTAGGAGCTATTTGAAAGCAACTGTTAACATCTGTGGTCTTAACATCTACCTTTTCTCTGGAAATGAGTTGTTTTATTTGTGTTTTTTTTCCAACTGTTTAATTTTTCTTTGAATCTGACTGATGATGTGGAAGTTCTGAATTTTCCTGTGCTGGGATTTTATGTAACAGTTCTAATTATGGCATTAGTAAAGGAGATGGATAAAATCCTCCAGCAAATGCATGGATAGAAAGTAAACATTTAATTTAAAGTACAAACTCCACAGCCAGTGTTTTTTTACTCAGAACCAACTAATATGTTGGAAATCAGTAAGCAACCTTTCAGGTATACCATAACTATTCATTAGGTTAAATACCACCCCAACACCAGGTTTTTGTACTTCCTAGTCTGATTAAGAGTTCTGGAATAAACAAAACAATTGTATTCTGAACAGTAGCTGTGGGTTGCATGTAATTCTTAGCTGGTGGCATGTGGGCAATGATACATTGGATTACAAAGTAGTCTCTAGTTTCAAGATCCTAGTTTGCATAATGAGAGCATACCTGGGATTAAGGTGTCCTTTGGTTGCACTTGTGGGTGAGAAGCCAAAGTTATTGGCAGGCAATGCTATATATGATATGGGTGCACCTAAGGCTCTCTACACTCTATCTTACTAAAAAGAAATTATGCCAAAGCCTTAGAACATAGAATAACAAACTTGGAAGGACCTTGGAGATCTACTAGTCCAACTCCCTGCTCGAGCAGGAGACCCTATACCATTTCAGACAAATGGTTGTCCAGTCTTAATTAACCTTAATTAATCAAAGTCACATTAGGCAGTAAAGAACAATATCTATAGATCCATGTGGTGATGAACATCACACACTGAAGACTGTGACTTGGAATGTATGAGGAGTAAATGGTAAAACATAAATTAATAACATGAGTAAGTAAAAGATAAATGGGCATTTGTTTGTTTCTGCAGGGATGTAATAGACCTGAATGCAGGTGACCTGAATACAAAATATAAATGATAAATACATGTGGGGCAGTAAAGACGTTAGTTTCAAATTATGCCCCAGTGATAATGGAAGAACCAAATATGAGTTAAAAGAAACACTGTACAACATTGAATTAATGTGATCCAGAGGGAAAATATATACTATAAGATTACCTAAGTAGGATTACATTGGTAAGAACAAAATGAGACACTACAGAAAAGGCGATTGGGCCATTTGGAGACCGATGCATGAATAACCAAGGTGTATATAGGCCTTAAAATATGTTTGTTTATTTGAAAGACATGTTTTATAAATAATGCTATTCATGTATTCTCATGGAGATAAATAAAAGAGCATGACAAAAGGTAAGAGACTCAATAAACCATATGAGTGATCAGAAGTTAGGGATGATTGCAGCAAAACATTACAGATTCTCATTTCTTTTGTTATGCTTTTTATTCATTTCCAGCACAACACAGTGCACATCCTATCCTTTAATAGATCACTTTCATTCCCATACAATCTCTAAAATACTCCTTCCAGCATTCCCTCACAGTTTCATCCTAAATAATTTCATCATGCTTATTTTTATTTCCATTTACTACGCTGAAGGCTCCTTATATAGCTTCTAATACTATTGTTTATTTCCATAAAATCATTCTTCACTCTTTTTGCCTCTTTTAACATTTATGGTTTCATGCTCTCTTTGATTACATTATTTGCAGTAATACTTTTATCATTGCAAATAATGATAGTGATGTGTTAAAGGATAGGATTAAATGCTTTTTCTTAGTGTCCAAGAAAAATAAATAAATATAAAAGAATCATAAATGCTAGGAAGAGGTTGGAAAATGTTAATGCTGCAAGAATAGATGATATTAGGGCAAAATGTTACAAGATGGGAGTTTTTTGTTTAACACATCCTCATCACTAATTCCTATTCTGCTTCTATTGCCACTGTTTCACATTACTGTAATCACCTGGATGCTTTCAAAAAGAATGGGTGACAAAGCCTAATGGATTGTATACAGCCTTGTTTCTTAATCGTAACAACTTTAAGATGTGTGGACTTCAACTCCCAGAATTCCCCAGCCAGCCACAAGTTGAATTTCTGCCTGGATTTAGCTGTAATCAATACATTTAGAATAAACATTCACAGCTTAATCTTCAATTCATAGTCATTCATATTCAACAAAACAACAAAACCTCTCTAGTGACTTATATTTGTAGAATTATACATTATTATGATATCATTGCACAGATATCACAGTAATGAGGACAAGCTATATATTTCTTCAATGGTTGATACTAGAAGAACAAAGCTCTTTTTCTCATTTATACCTCCCTACATCTTATATCATCATAATATGTTGGTATTGAAATACTGCTTCCCTTTCATTCTGATATCATTCAAGGCAGGGATGTCAAACTGCTGGCCCACAGGCCGGACACATCACGTGGAAGCCGCGCCCACCCCATTGCTGGCAATAACAAAACCGGCCTGATATGTTGCGCGACGTCATGTGACATTGCAAGTTTGACATGCCTGATTCAAGGAGAGCCTCAAAGTGTATATCAATATATATATATACAAGTAGTCCTCGACTTATAACAGCTCATTTAGTGACCGTCAAAGTTTCAGTGGCACTGAGGGAGAGAGAAGGAGAGAGGGTTCTCCAGTCGGAAATATCTCAGCTTAGGTTTGAGGTTCTATACTAGCTGAGATATAAGGGGAGGAGGAATGGCTGCTGTCATCTGTGAGTCATTAAGTAGGACATCTTTAATTCATCTGCAGGTAACCAGATGTGATGTGCTCTGCTTGAAATTGGGCTTAAGGGTATAATTGGCTGCTGGTGTACCACCCTTCTTCCTGCCCAGCACTATTCCTACCTGTCCAGATGGATTCCATCACAGAGCTGCTTATAGAGTCCCAAAATTATTAATGCTCAGGGACTTCAATGTGCCACTTAGTGGCATTGAGTCTGGGTTGGCTCAAAGTTCGTGGCCTCTGTGGCAATCATGAAGCTGTCTCATGTCAAGACACTGCATTCATCCTTGTGCTCCTTGAACTCGGAGTGGGTTTTTTTTACAATCAACCATAGTGTTCTTTACCAGCTCTGGAATTGGAGATAGGGGACACCATTTTATGGTGGTTCTCTTTTTTCCTACAGGGTTGTTTGTGTGTTGTTAAAGGGAGGAGAGGTTGTGCTCTAGGTGTCCTCCTTTGTTCGGTGCCATAGGGCTCAATCCTTTCTCCCCTTTATTCAACATATACCACTGGGGTTCAGTATCATCATTATGCTGATGCCAGGCAACTGTTTAAGTTCTGTCCAAGCACCTGGAAATTGGGATTGTTTGTATGGGAAGACATTATCTCCAACTCAATTCTACAAATGGCCATATAGGTCAGAGATACCTAGAACTGGAGATGTTCCATCCTTAACCTTGGATGGGGCTTAAGGACTACAATGTGCTCTGTATGCAAACTACCTGGAAGCTTCAAGTCATCCAGAATGCAGCAACATAGGCAGTGATGGGCATCCCTTAACATGTCCATGTGACTGTCCCTGCTTTGTGAGCTGCACTAATTGTCATTTTGTTTCTGAGTGCAGTTCAAAGTATTAGCTAGACTATATGGCATAGGCCTTTGTTAGTGAGGGACCAACTATTTTCCATAATATCCATCCAGTCACTTCAATCAAACAGCATTAGTACATTCTGGTTCCTTTGTTCAAGCAGTGTTGTACATGAGGACCCAGAAGCATGCTTCTCTATAATGATATCTGCCCTATGGAATGAGACTCCCCTGAGATCCAGGTGGTTCCCACCCTGATGGCATTCTGGAGGCCTTAAAAGACCTGGTTCCTCTCCCAGGCATTGCAACTGGGGGATTGGAGAGTCTTGTGAATGTATGCCATGTATGTCTTGTTGGACAGTATTTCTACTTCATTATATGCCTTTAATATATGTCTTATTTGTTTGTATGCTGCGAGCTGCTGAGCATCAGTTGTGATGTTCAGATTGAATAAATGAATTAATTATGAACAAAAGATTGACAAAGTCAGTAGCTGTATACATTTGCCCCCAAATGATAGAAAGTTCTCAGTATGAATCCAAGAACAGCCAATAAGAATTACAATGTTCAAAGTCTATGTTACAACCACAGATGCAGTCAGAGCAGAAGTTGTTCCATGATGGACTGTGACATGGCCTCAGAAAACAAAGTAATACTAATTAAGGGAGTTTGCAATTCTGAAATTGGATATAATGTATCATCTGGAATAACAAAAATTAAACTGGCCTCAATGTATTAAGCTAAGCAGGAGATAGTCTAATAGATTCCTGCCAAGAAAATTAAATGTTTATAGCAAATGCCTTCTTCCAACAATTTAAAAGATGACTCTATACATGAACATCACCAGATGGACAACACTAAAATCAAACTGGGTATACTGCAAACTGCAAACAAAAATGAAGATACTCTATTCAATCAGCAAGAACAAGAAGTGATGTTGAGTGTAGCTCAGATTGTAATCTCCTTCTTGCAATATTGAATTTTTAAATATAAAATAGTCCAATACATTAACAGGCTACAACCTCAACAATATTCTAAATGATATGCAGTAAAGGGGAAAATAAACATAATGGATTAAATTTGATAGAATGCATGAGGAATTCTAGAGTGAAATTTGTGACAACTGAAGCAAGCAAAAATATCCCAAAATATAAAAAGCAAAAAAACTAAGAAAATGGCTGTCTGTTTATGTACTTAAAATACAATAGCTTTAGAAAGGCAGAAATTAAAAAGGCAACAAAGACAATTTTGCCCAACCAGATGTTCAGCAAAAAAAGATAAAGAAACAACAAGAAGCTATGTCTATAAAACAACACAAATAAATTAAAGGTAAGAATTGAAACAAAGATAAGAAATTATTAAAAAAATACAAAAATCAAGGGAATCTTTTATGAAAAGATTGGCATAATAAAAGACAAAGAAGACTACTGAGGAAAAAAAATATAAAGAACAAATGGTACAAATATAGGGGGAAAGTCTACAAAAATATTATACAAACAAAATCATTATCACTGACTTTCTTGAAAATAAATTAAATTGACACTAGAAAATATTGTTAACACCAAAGAGGCAGAAGTTGTCATAATACCAGCCAAGTCATTTAAAAACTTGAAAGATGATATTGTTAAAGTGTTACTTTATTTATGAGAATGGGAAACATAGATGACATAGGGGCAGAAAGTATTCATTTATATTCCAATATCAACAATGGAATACTAAAGAATGTTCAAACTACCAAACATTGACACATTTAAGATGTTAATGCTAAATATTTTCTAATCCAGATTTCAACAATGGTACAAGAACTGTTACTGAATGATCAATAACAGACATGTCAAATTCGTGACATCACGTATCCCTATTGCTGGCAATGGGGTGGGCATGGTATCCTTGTGACATGCCTGGCCCACGGGCCGGCAGTTTGACACCCCTGATCTATAAAATGAATTCAGAAGAGACAGAGCCATCCATGATCATATTGCTAATATTCAAGGGATAATGGAAAAGCAAAGGCAATTCCAAAAAAGACATCTATTTCTGTCCTAATGCTTTTGATTTTCTAGACCTCCACAAAAATGGATAGTTCTTAAAAATACAGATGTTCTAAGCTACCGCATCATACCCATTGAAAAACATGCATAGTGACCAGGAAACAACAATCAGAATGAAACATGGAACAACTAAATGTTTCAAATGGGGAAAGGAGTGCACCAAATTCACCTTATTTATTTAACTTACATGCAAGATATATCAAGAGAAATGACAGATCAAAAGAAAGGGAACTGGAATTAAAATTTCTGCAAGAAACTTAAAAAAGCTCAGGTATGCTGATGATACTCCTTTAAAGGTTATAAATTAGAAAGATTTAAGGAAGTGCTTATTGAAAATAAACACTATAAGATCTGATCTGGGACTCAGTATTAAAGAAAAACTATCAATGGCAGCACCGACCCAATGTAAATTTGTACAGAAGACACTGAAGCAATAAAAAGCCTTATCTTCTTTGCCTTACATATTTGATGATGATAATACTCATGAAATGGACAGACATCTACTTTTTGGGGGGGAAAGCAATAACAATAGCACTTAGACTTATATACCCTTCATAGTGTTTTTCAGTCCTCTCTAAGTGGTATACAGAGTCAGCATATTGCCCCCAACAATCTGGGTCCTCGTTTTACCAACCTTGGGAGGATGAAAGGCTGAGTCAACCTTGAACCGACTGCTGGCAGCCGGCAGAATTAGCCTGCAATACTGCATTCTAACCACTGTGCCACCATTGACAAAGAGGACTATGATAGATGATTTAGAAAAAAATACTGAGGTGCAGAGACATCACACTGAAAACACAGTTATGCATTGTTAAGGCCATGGTTTTGCCAGTTGTAACATCTGGCTGTGAAAACTAAACCATCAAAAAGGCTAAAGAAAAAATGGATGCTTGCTTGTGACCTGTGGTGCAAAAAGAACACATCCTGCAATACTAGATGAAGAAAAACTGAGATGCAGATTAGATATACTCAATACAAAGCTTAAATATTTTGGACACAAATGCAAAGGTAAGGGTTTTTGGAACTGAATAAGGAACTGATGCTTGGAAAACTCAAAATTGAAAAAGGGGCCCTTGGGAAAAAAAGATGACTAGATATATGATGCAATCATGAGCTTACAAGAACTCAAGGAAGCACATACTGTCAGACAATTGTGGCAAAATCATGACACAGGAAATTAAGTGCAAAAGGGACTGAACAAGTTATAGCATCTTATAAATCACCCAACTATGGCAGTAGCAATATGAAATACAGTAGCTCCTCGTTATTATTACACCATGATTATTGGATGATACTATAAAAAAGTAAAGATATATATATTTGTTTCATGGGTCTCCTGATGAATGCCTACATGCAATTTTCTTGGCAGCATTATGAAAATCTTATTGTGAGTTCTTCTGGGATGTTTCTTCAATTTCCTAGCCCAACCAATAAACTTAGAATTCCCAATGGGTCTCCCAGGGAGGTAGAACCAGGACAAACCTTGCTTAAGGTCAATCAAGTTCATCCAGAAATTGCCAGCTGCTGACATGGATGGTGCTATAGAAGGCTATAAAATACTAGTGAGGAAATGGCCAAAATTTGCATAGCTGGAGTCTTAAAATGAAATGTAGAAGGAGGCTGCAAACATTACAGTGGGGATTTCTCTGGTGCTGTGTAAGATTATGAATAATTATTGGGCTTATAATTATTCAGCTATCAGTATCATTCATGGTCCCTAGAATCTTTGATAGGTTGGAAGCAAAAGTAGAAGCTAAACAGTGTTAGTAGTAACACCTGCAATAAACTTAGAGGATTAAAAAAAAATTGATAGAAACTTTACTTACTGGATAGCTTTGCCAAAAACATTTCTTGTTTTTCATTTTAGTTGTACTCCTAAGATTAAGCCTAATTAGACTGAAATCTCTCTTCTCTCATCAATTTAAACACTTCCACCAGTCAGTCTTTGTTTTTCTTTTCATTCCCCATTTTGGAGATCTCAAAAGCTCTTATTAAAAAATGCACAACTGCAAAAATCACCTTGTATAGATATTTCTATAATACTGTATGAATGAAGATATAGGTAGTTATAACTGTTCTGACTTCTGAACTACACTTGTAACAAGCAAGCTATAATTCAGGTTTACATGTTCATAAGTCTGCTCATTATCTTTAAAAGTTCACCTCTTTGCTGAGGATCCTATTCTCTACCCAGACGCCAATGTCCTTTTGCTGTTAGGCTTCTAGAAGGAATTTGAAACTAGGTTTGGGGAGCAAAGGGCTTTTGGTATGCCTCTTCCATGTTCCTCATTCACCCTTAGATGGGGAGCCATAGGAAAAGTAAGCAGTTTCCATGGGAACTGTGCAGTACAAGCAATGGATATTAGGAGCTTTTTTAACCCCCAGTTCAGGAGTCTCAGTATAGATAAACAGCATTTAAGCTGGTTTTGGTTATCATAAAGCCAGTTTGTTTTCTCTTCCATCCCCAATCAGCCAAACCTGATGTTTTTGGCTAATGCTTAACCCCTATTACCCCAATAATAGCTTGACAGTGCAAGAAAGGCTGGCATACAAATTATGAAAATGTATGCCACAGTTGATTTCTTAGTTTGTAGATACCACAACACCCTTTCCTTGCTTGGTTTAGTTGATTTTTATTAGTGTGTGTGTGTGAGTGAACTGGGTGGTTCTTGTTCTCTAAAGCCTTAGATGGTTTCAAAGAGTGTGTGACCGTATCCTCTTCAGATTTATTCTGTGAAGCAAAGATGTTCTGAAAACAAATTCATTATTCATCACCACTTGATCCTGTACCTGAAGAATCTCTTTGTGTGCCCTAGTTGTCAAAAACCTTCACCCAAGTCTGAATCCTCTAGATATATTGGGTTGCTACCCCCCTGGATTTCCAGCCAGTTGGAAATTGGAGTTCAGAACTACTCTGAAGGACATCAGTTTGGAGAAAGTTGTTGAATATTGGACAAGCCAAGGGTTTAGGTCTGCTTCCAGAAAACCTGACAAAATGCATTCTATCACAGCTTTCCCCAACTTCCAGAAGCTTTGAAACTACAACTACTTGAATTACCAGCTAGTCCTTTGCCACATTGTTTAAAAATTCTGGAATTTGCCAACCCAGAGCCTAATGCTGGGAAAGATTTAGGGAAATAGAAGAAGGGGATGACAGAGAATGAGGTGGCTGGATGGAGTCACTGAAGCAGTAGGCGTGAACTTAAATGGACTCCAGAAGATGGTAGAGGACAGGAAGGCCTGGAGGAACGTTGTCCATGGGGTCGCAACTAACAACAACAACTTCTAGACAGCACCAGATGGGGCTATTATAGGAGCTGAATAAAGAAGAGTCACCGGTTCTAGTTTGTATTCCACCACAAACCCCAGAGACACTTAACAACACCGGCTTGTTATGTGTTCCACAAATGTATGGGGCGCACAAGAATTCAATCCCAATCCCTCCTAGCTTCCTAAATTATCATGCTGGATTGGGAAGAAAGGGAGTTAAATATAGTTAAGCCCTGGTTATAGCCCTGCTGGTGAAGTGGCTAGAATACAGTATTGCAGAAAACTCTGCCTACAGACAGCGGTTCGATCCTGACAGGTTCAAGGTTTGACTCAGCCTTTCATCCTCTGGACGTGGTAAAATGAGGACCCAGATTGTTGGGGGACGACATGATGGCATTTGTAAACCGCTCAGAGAGTGCTGTAAAGCGCTGTGGAGCCATATATAAGTTCTACTGCTAGGGTTATATAATTAGAAATCAGTGAGGTTGCTGGTATATATTCTGCTTTTCTGAGAAGCCTACTACCCAATCCATTTCTACGGGGAAGCTCCAGGAAGGGTTTTGTGTGTTTTAATCCAGGACACAGAGGGATTCGAGTGGCGGCCGTGGGGAGGGGAGATGTCAACCGCCCGACCCTCGCTCTGCTGATTAACGGCGCCAAGGTAGGTCGCGCCAACCTCTGCGCCTGGAGCAGTGGGCATCCAGGGGAGCTGCTGGCCACCGAGCGGAGACCCGGAACGCCAAAGCTCGGGCAGAGGAAAGACCTACATCTCCTCCCGCAGCCAGATGAGAGTCAAGGGGGCATCATTAAAAGCATCCGCTCTGCCTTCTGGTAAACAAACACCGCGCCGGGAGGCAGGAGCAGCCTGTGACCCGAGCCGCCGTCGGGACTGCCCCGCTGCGAGCGGCCGTAGGGAAGAAAAGGAGGAGGTTTCCAACGAAGCCCGTACAAACGACAAAAGCAGCGCCAGGAAGACCCAACCAACAAGGTTAAGAGGAAGGAAAGAAATCAGAAAGTCACGATGGTGGTGGTGGTGCTGATGATGGCGATGGTAATAGTGATATTAATTCGAAGTGTGCACAACCTTCCATAATCTGATGGCCTCCAGATATATTGGAGACACACTCGTTTTCTCAAGGGGCTTGGAAAGGTAGTATTGCAAGACCCCCAAGAAGGAGCTGAATATTCCTAACGTTACTCAGGGTACGGCCAAAAGTTTTCAAGTTTAAGGATCTGGGGACTTTCTGTCCGCATATGTTTCCAGTGGGTGTCGGAATCCTTCCAGGTGATCTTATCCGCCCTGGCCTGAACAAAAGTTTTGCTGGGGAGCAAAACTTTTTCCAGTGTTGAGGTTTGGGCGATTGTTCCTCTGCTAGAACTACCCTCTCATTCTAATGACTGAGAGTTAGTCACCTACACAGTTCCCCCACCTCGGAGAGAACCCGATTGACGCTGTAGGACTGACTGCCCAGCAAATAAGAATCGGGTTGCATAAAAGTTTGTTGAGCTCCAAAGCCTGCTCTATAGCAACAGCAGCCAGTCTCTTAAGATAATCGCTATTTCCTTTCTTGTAATTCACCGGCGGGTTGGCAAAATAATAATAATAATAATAATGGCCAGGATCGTTGTATAAAATAGCCCGTAAGGGCTGGAACAGTTTATTCCAGCATCCCTCAGTTCTCAATCTAGAGTTACCTTGGATATGCCAGCACAACTGTGAATGATCTTTGCGGTCAGGCAAAACTTGAAACAATTTTATTTTTGCTGATGGTTTTTGCATTCTGTATGAGTGGAGAACATGAAAACGTTTCTCCTGTGCTATGCAAAAAACAGTTTTCTTAATAAAACTAAATCTTACCTAATCTTAGCAAAAATTGAGCGTAAGGAATCAGTTGTTCCACACACAGCTGAAGTTCCAAGTCTTTTATTACCAAGTTTAAATAGTTGTTAGATACATTCATCTGTACTACTCTGTTTGAGTAGTAATCAATACTTACGTTTTAATTGCCTCAAGTACTCTCATTGTTTCATAACATATTCTTTGCGGATACTGGAAACAAGATTCTGAAGGTTTTTTTTAAACTATACTTTCCTTTGTATCTGGATATAGTTATAGCTATAGATTCAGAAAGATGACTCTTGGGACTGAAATTTGTCTGCTGCTAAAAAGGATGCGGAGCAACCTCTGTTCTTTTGATGGCATTTTACAAATATATGCTAGAGAAAGTGAAAATAGCCAAGGAATAATGCAATACTAAACGCTCCTAATATGTAAAACATCACAGCCTTTAAAGAAAAGAAAATCTAATCCTTGTGCGTTACCTTCCCCTTTGCCTCATTATCAGCCCCACCCACCCCCCTTTCCTCTAATGCTTTATTAAGAGCTACAGGGTTGTGAGAAGGAGCCAGGCACCTTTTACATCTCAATTTTTCTTCTCTGACATTGACAGTGAAGGGGGTGGAGAGAAGGGGAGACGGGTTCCCTATGTGTCAAGGTTGTAAATTTCCTTTATTGGTTACAGACTGGACAAAGTCCAGCCGAGCCACCATAGAAAGCTTCTGGAGACATAATCAGTGGACAAGGGGGCCCCAGCGTTATAAGCTCTCCAGAGGAACCACAATGAAATTAGCAAGTAATTACAAGCTTGATTGTTCATGTAGCAGACACTGAAAAGAAAAATAGGGAAGGGAAGGAGGGAAAGTATCAGGGAATATACCTGAGATGGTAAACAATTGCAAACATTTCCTTTAAAATTGAGATATCTACTGGTGAAAGAAACTATAAATTCTGTCCTGCCTCCTCTTATTGCTAAGTAGGAAACAAATTCATGCACCCTCTCACCTTCTGAATCAGCTGATGAATAACTAAAATTAATATCTGTAATTTTGTATAATATTTAACTATTCGGAAATGCATCAATGCCCCATTTGTAATACATTTAAACTGCAAGGATTTGCTTACTTTTGCCGCGACCTTAAGTTCCTTTGTTAGAAACTTCCTTAGAAGTCAAGACATTCCTGACCTTTCAGTTGGATGCCTTACTTGAAAACAAATCCTAAAGGAATCAGTGGTGCGCTTCCCAGTTATACATATCAAGGGAAAAGGCTTCAGCAAAAATTATTGCCAAGGAAATGTGTCTCGAATGGCACTTTAAGGGGGTTTGAAGTAGGTAAGCGGTTTGTGGACAGCAGTGTAAAACTCTCCTTAGAGCTAGTAAAACTAATTACAGGGCATTGATACCCATGTTCAGTTGCAGAAAAGTGACAGAGAAAAAGAGGTACTATTTTGAATCTTTGAAGAGGTGATGCTAAACAAGATTGCCTGGAAATAAATCTGGCTGAGTCTATAAGGTGTGTGATACAATATCTGCCAGCCTGGTGCCCTCATACTTATGAATCCTTACTCACAACTAACTAACTAACTAACTAACTAACTAACTAACTAACTAACTAACTAACTAACTAACTAACTAACTAAAGAGTTAGATAGGATTTATTCCTGAGTAGACAGTCATTAACTGGACGCTTTAAAAGGCTTTTCTCCTCTTCTAAGATTTTCCATAATGAAGTGTTTGGAAAAAATAAAAGCATTTTTAATGCTTGTGTGTTTTTTTAAAGTCTATAAATGAAATAGTGGGGAAATTCATAGGAAAAACTTGTGAGTTTTATCTTAAATAAATTGCAGCCTTCCAGTGAGACAGTTAAAGCTTTATTTTGAGTATCCACACCTATATTTTTCAGGCACTTCTGTACCAAACCTTCCACACCTCCACAAACCTTTGCACATCCATTTTCAAGAATTAAGCTGCTGCTATTTGAATCCTTGTTTGGAACCCAAGGGCTGAACAACAGAAGAAATTTTAATTTGCAATCTCCTTTTTATTTATGTTAAGGGACCAATAACAATGTCTGCGATGTTTGCTAAAGCTTCCTGCCTGAACTTCTGTAAAACCCTTTTCCATTCCCAGTTGAAGCTAGCTAGATCTTCCCAGATAAACACTAATAACAAAAGGTTCACTGTCAAATCTAGGCTACCAGAAAGACCTGGATATAATTTGCATTCATGCCCACAGAGGAGGTGTCATTTAGATATCTGTCCTCACTAGTGGCTGAAAACACCACTCAATTCTTGTTCTGTTTCTAAATAGAACTGCTAACCTAAACTGGGTTATCTGGATTTGGGTTTTCATCACCTCTGTTCTTACCTCCTCCTTTCCATGCTCTTATCCCTATGACTTGGGTGTTTAGTTTTCAAGCCAGCAGTTGTTAATAGCCAATGGCCAAGGGAGGAATGCCATCACACTCTCTAGTCATAACTTCTTGATCAGCTGTCACATTTTCCTGAAAAGCATACTGGAGTCCAAGGATATTTTCACTCATCAATTTGTTACTATCAGGGCAACCTTGGAACTGGAGCAATAGAAACTATTTAAGGAACAGATCAGAAATATCCCTGTAAGACACTGCATAAATTAAGTGTTGGGGAAAAAATATGGCCAGAATAATGAACCAAAGGAGAATACTAGGGTTGCCAGTGTGTTTTGGTGTCTGTCTGAATTGCAAGATGGCAGGTGAGCTTTCAGATTATCAGGAGCATGACTTATTTTCTGCCCTTTCATAGGGAAAGGTTATTTTAAGGTAAAGTTCTTCCTTACTAAGAATATACCCTTTCACAACCAAAGTTAAGTGCATGTTGAACCTAACTTTCCAAACAGGATGAATGAGAACTGTAGCCCACAATCTGGGCAAGAAGTGTGTGAAGATGAGCCCCCACAATTCATTTCTCTATTTTTTCAAACACAATCTAACAACTTAAAACAAGGGAAAGGGAAAAATCTGGATTGAGAGCCAGGGTTGTGCATAGACTGTCCTTGTTAATGGCTTTCAAATCAATCTCTTCAGGATCAAAAGCACTGAATCTTTAGGTCTACAATCTATACAATACAGCTTTATAAATAGAAATTCATCAATGGACTGGACTTGAACATAGTTATAGGCATGTTGGTTTGCAAAACCTTGTGAGAGCATAATTAATGGACCAATTTTCCATGTGAAGAAAAGAAGAACAACCTGCTCAATCCATTCAAGGGAACTCCAGATACAGTTCTTCCAAATGTCACACTTCACAGTCTACTCATTCAAATGCCTGGATGAAATTAAAGAGTAGCTTCCAGTGAATATTGGGAGAGTCAAAGAAAGACCGCATTGCATCAGTTATGAACTTCAGGCTAGATTTTCAATTTCCATATCTCTAAAAGATGGGTGATTTTTTTTCACATTTTTGCCTCAACATTTTGGAAATATTAGAGCAAAGGGGGAATGTTCTAAAAGATTAGGGCTGTAATCCTAAATGCAACTGAATAGGAAAGTCTTCCCATTTATTTCAGTGGAGCATTCTTCTAAATGCACAGGTATACAGATACCAGATGTGAGTGGGGAAGGAACATGGTGACAAAAAGAGAAAGTCCTCCAGCAGTTATTTTCTCATGGCACTTAAAAGCTTTCCTGCCTGTGCATGTCACTTCTCTACTGCCTCACTGGACTTGGCTTTCTGAAAGCTCCAAAAAGATGATGATGATGATGATGATGATGATGATGATGATGATGATGATGATGATGACGACGACAACAACAACAACAACAATGTCTGAAACTAAATCACAGTATATTTGGACTGGATCAACAGATGGATTCTTTAATACTTGATATATTATCTTTCATTTTTGTTTTGTTGATAGCAGGTCATTGCTTCAAAATTACACGGATTATCTTAAGGACATTCAGTTAGAATCATCCTAGGAAATCTTCATAATCCTCCTGACCAAAGGTTAGAAAAACTGACTATTAGGAGCACCTCTGAAGTGAAATTTTTTAAAAAAATGTTGCAACTACTAGAATCTCAATAAATAAAAAAATAAATCCTGGCCAAAGTCTCTAGTTTTCTGTTACGCTCATGTCTGGAGAGATAAAGACAGAGAGGCAGAGAGATGGAGAGATAGAAATGGAGATGGACATGGAGAGGTAGGAAGAAAGGCAGATAGGGACATAGATATAGGGAGAGGGGGGGAATAGAAAGAGAGAGAGATGGAGAGATAGAAATGGAGATGAGAGATAGGAAGAAAGGTAGATAGGGACGTGGAGAGATAGAGGAATAGAGAGATAGAGGAATAGAGAGAGAGATATGGAGAGATAGAAATGGAGATGGACATGGAGAGATAGGAAGAAAGGCAGATAGGGACATAGAGAGACAGAGGAATGTAGGGAGAGGGGGGAATAGAAAGAGAGAGAGATGGAGAGAGAGAAATGGAGAGGAGAGATAGGAAGAAAGGTAGATAGGGACATGGAGAGATAGAAGAATAGAGAGATAGAGGAATAGAGAGAGAGAGATGGAGAGATAGAAATGGAGAGGAGAGATAGGAAGAAAGGTAGATAGGGACATGGAGAGAGAGAAGAATAGAGAGATAGAGGAATAGAGAGAGAGAAATGGAGAGATAGAAATGGAGATGAGAGATAGGAAGAAAGGTAGATAGGGACATGGAGAGAGAGAAGAATAGAGAGATAGAGGAATAGAGAGAGAGAAATGGAGAGATAGAAATGGAGATGAGAGATAGGAAGAAAGGTAGATAGGGAGATGGAGAGAGAGAAGAATAGAGAGATAGAGGAATAGAGAGAGAGAAATGGAGAGATAGAAATGGAGATGAGAGATAGGAAGAAAGGTAGATAGGGAGATGGAGAGAGAGAAGAAT